>NC_056745.1:810999087-811066587 GCF_019279795.1 Protopterus annectens
AAGGGGAAAGGGGGGAAAGGAGGACCAAAGCCAAGAACATGGAATAATCTGTGGAGCCGGCGACCAAACCTTAGACGAGGTGCTCGGAGCCAATGACCTGGGCTCAGATACCTTCGAAGTCTTCGACCCCTTCGAAGACTTAGAAGCCTGATCAACCTTCTCCAAGGCTTCTTGATAGTCAGGCTTTAGTAAGCCCCTTTCTATTAGCTTCCTGCGCCTTTCCATCATGACCCTTCCACTGAAAGAGTGAAAAATAGAGCAGTCCTCCTGCAGATGGAAAGGGCCAAGACAGTAGACACAGGAAGCATGATGGTCAGTAATGGACATCTTCTGTCCACAATGACATCTTTTGAACCCCGATTTAGCTTTTTCTGCCATGACTAACAGGGAAAGTACAGTTTTGTACCTACCATAAATGTAGATGTCCGATAGGTATGCATCTGCAGTCATAACATATGGGTTGTCCTGCCTCAGGCAGCCCTTCGGTCGGCCGGATTCCAAAGTCTGGGTCTGGCCTCGGCTGATGTCGCACTTTCCCCGACGTTATAGCTACTGGGGTATAAAGGCATCAGCAGACGCCATTTTCCTCCGTGTTTCTTGCCCCAGATGCCAGGTGCCCTCTAGGAAGGCTAAATTTGGATAAATATTGAATGTTCCAAACAGTAGCAAAAAATATATATATACATATATACAAACAAACAAATACACCATAACAGATTCCCCCAGCTAGCTGAAAGAGGGGTAAGCACCCTAGGAATACCACAGAGGGGAAGGAGGGTGGGTAATCCTGACTGCAGATGAATACGTATCGGACATCTACATTTATGGTAGGTACAAAACTGTACTATGTCCTTCAAGGATGCATCTGCAGTCATAACATATGGGTAGAATACCATAGCCAAACTGGGGGAGGAGGTACTAAGATAAGGATGGTGTAGTTAAGATCCCCTGTAAAACTGCAGTTGCAAAGCCTGCTCGGGATCTGGAGTATAAAGGTAGATTATAATGCTTGGCAAATGTATGCACGGAGCTCCAAGTAGCAGCTTCTAAAATGTCCTTGGTAGCCACTCCTCATAGGAAAGCTGTAGTGGTGGCTGTGGCCCTTGTGGAATGAGGCCTGATATGTTCAGGAGCTGTCTTTCCATGAAAAAAGAGTAGCAAAAACGAATGCAATTTCCTATCCATTTTGAAATTGTCTGCTTGGAAATTGCTTTTTTTTGCACCCCAGTTGCATAGGCTACAAAAAGTTGGTCAGTTTTTCTGCTAGTTTTAGTTCTGCCCAGATAGTAGCGTAGTTGTCTGTGTATATCCAAGGTGTGCAAGAGTTTCTCTCCTTTGTTCTGTGAGTTAGGGAAGAATGTAGGCAAATGAATGGCTTGGTTCAAGGATACCCTGGATACCACCTTTGGCATGAAAGTTGGATTGGTTCTCAGAGACACTCTATCCTGTTGAAAAATAATGAAAGGCTGTACTGCCATTAATGCCTGTAGCTCGGATACTCTTCTTGCTGAAGTGATTGCCAGAAGGAGAGCAGTTTTCCAAGATAAAAACTGTAAGCCTGCTGATGCTGCTGGTTCAAAAGGAGGTAGTGTCAGTTTTTCCAGCACAAAATTGAGATCCCATGCAGGTAGAGGGGGTTTCCTTGGAGGTTTAACATTTTTGATCCCTCTCAGGAATTGTCTGAGTAGAGGGTGAGAGAAGAGAGGCGGATCCATGTTTAATTGCTGAAGCATGAACCTTAATGGAAGAATAAGACAGGCCATTGTGGAGCAATTCTGCTAAGTATTCTAGGATGTGTGCTAGGTTTGCCACTGTAACATCTGTGCCCTTTGATGTGCTCCAAATGAGGAATCTCCTCCATTTAGCCGAGTATGCTTTCCTGGTGGAGGGTCTGCGAGACTCCAGGATAATGTCCTTGACCCTCTGAGATAAGAAAGTTTGGTTTAGTCTTAAGCAATTTTCCAGGCAGTTAGTTGCAGAGTTTTCAAGCTTGGATGCAGGGTCTTGAAATTGTTCTGCGTTAGAAGAAGAGGCCATAGGGGTAGAGGCCATGAGTTCGCCTGAGACATGTTTTTCAGTAGCGGATACCAGTGTTGTCTTGGCCAGTCCGGAGCTATTAGTATCACCTTTGGCTGTTCCTCCCTGATCTTCAGAAGAACCTTGTACATCAATGGGAGAGGTGGGAATGCATACACTATTAGGGCATCCCAGCTGAAAGAGAGAGAGAGTCCACCCTCCAGGCTTGTGGGTGGTATCTCCTGGAGCAGAATTTCTTCAGTTGGTGGTTGAGAGGGGAGGCGAACAGGTCTATCTCTGGCAATCCCCATTTCTTTGTTATGAGTTTGAAGATGTCTGGATGCAGCATCCATTCGTGAGCATCCGTGGCAGTCCTGCTTAAGCTGTCTGCTAGTGAATTCTCTTTTCCTGGTACAAATATGGCCTGCAGCTGGATATTGAGATTCAGGCCTATGTTCCACAGATCCATTGCCATCTGGCATAGAGGGTAGGAATGCGTGCCTCCCTGTTTATGTACCACATGACCGTGGTATTGTCCGTCGTTATCAGATGTCCTTGCTGGAGGAATGGTTTGAATGCCTCGATTGCATGCTTCACTGCCAGCATCTCCTTTTGGTTTATGTGCAAGTTTAGCTGTCCTTGAGACCATAGGCCTTGGATACATTTGTCCTCCATGTGTGCTCCCCATCCTAGGTCTGAGGTGTCCGTGGTGATGGTCTGCCTTGGTTTTGGTTTCGTGAAAGGCAACCCTCTGTTGGACTGGCAGGCCTGAGCCCACCACATGAATTCCTTTTGAAGGCATGGAATGATTGGTATCATGGTTTCTAGACTGTGTCTGTGTTGAGACCATACATTCCTTAGGTACCATTGTAATTTTCTCATATGCAGCCTGGCATGTGGGATCAAGATTATGCAGGATGCCATGAAACCCAGGGCCTGCAGGACTTTCCTTGCAGTAAGCTGAGTTTGTCTTGTCAAAGTCATGAAATAATCTGGAAGTTGTTTTTGTTTTTCTTCTGTGAGAAAAGCCATCTGAGTTAGTGTCCAGATCTGCACCCAAAAAGGTTATCCTTTGGGATGGCACTAGTCTTGACTTTTGGATGTTGACTGTGTATCCCAAGGCCTGTAGCAGGTGTATGACATAGGCCAAATCCTTTATCAATTTTGTCTTGTTGTCCGCTTGTATTAGGCAGTCGTCCAGGTATGGGTAGATTTGAATTCCCGCAATGTGCAATTACTGATGCCAGGCATTTCGTGAATACTCTGGGCGCAGTAGATAAGCCAAAGGGCAATGCTGAGAATTGATAATGCTCTGATCCTGCAAGAAATCTGAGGTGTCTTCTGCAATCTGGTCGGATAGGGACGTGCAGGTATGCCTCCTTGAGATCTAGAGTCACCAGCCAAGACTCCTTGCCCAACATGGGAAGAAGTTGCTGTAGGGTCAGCATTTTGAATTTTGGTACAATGAGAAATGTGTTCAGTGCGGACAAGTCGAGAATAGGCCTCCATTGGTTTTCTTTTCTTGGTACAAGGAATAGTCTGGAGTAAAATCCTTGGCCTTGTTCCATAGATGGTACTCTTTCTATCGCTTTCATCTGAAGTAAATTTTTGATTTGTCTTAAAGCGTCTGGCTTCTGATTTGGTGGTAGGTTTGGCATTCCGCTCTTTTTTGGTAAATTGTGGAAGTGAAACCTGTATCCTTTGTCTATTGTTTGCAATGTCCATGTGTCCTTTGTAAAGCAATGCCAGTTTTTTGAGAATAAAGCCAGCTTTCCGCCCAAGGGAGCTTCCAGTTGTTCCCCGGTAGGCGGAATCAGAGTCAAGTCATTGTGTCTGTCCTGTGCTAGTGGTTGTAGCTGCAGCTGTGGCAGTACTCCTCTGGTTGGCAGGCTGCCACTGACGGCCCCTATAGGCACCTTTGGATTGACCTCTGCCTCGAGGGCGTCTATTTCTGCCTCTCTGTGCTCTGGAGGTGTCTGGAAAGGACCAATTCTTGGAAGGCCAGTTTCTGCTGAACCTCGGAGGTTGGACCTGTAGAAATTCCTTTACTGTTTGTACAGATTTAGCTTTTTCTTCCACCTTCTTTAGAATCTCCTGTGCAGGGGAGCCAAATAAACTTTGTTTCTCCATTGGAGCATCTAGGAGCTTAGCCTTGACATGGTCTGGCAGGGATTGCTCTTTTAGCCAGGCATGCCTAAGAATTACTGCCCCAGTCATAGCTGATCTAAATGAAGTCTCCAGTGCATCATAGCCACATTTTAAGAAATGATTACTGACCTGCTGAGAGTTGTGTACCAAATCCTGAAGGTATTTACGGTCTAAAGGTTCAATAGAAGAAAGCTTCTTATTCAGCTGATCTAACAAATATTCTTGGTACTGTATCATATGGAACTGACAGTTTAAAGGCCTGGCAGAAAGAGTAGCAGATGTATAAACATTTTTACCCCATCTCTCTAATGCTCTAGACTCTCTGTCAGAGGGTAGGGGATTTTTGGCAGTGGCAGCTGCAACACCTTTTGGGCCCTGTGAAATAGTTTCTGGATCTGCAGCATGGGCTTTATACAGGTGGAAGTGAGAATCCGGGACCCTGTAATATCTGTCAGGTTTGGCAGGGGCCGGAGGAAGAGAATCAGGTGCAGAACTAACATCATTATACACATCATCAATTACAGTTAGCACTGGTGGTATGGCTAAGGGCCTATGCTGGGGCAAATGTAAAAAAGTCCTTAGCCTTTTTCTCGAATCAGAAAAATCCTGACCCTGCCATTGAAAGTGTTCCCTCAGAGTGCAAGGTCTCCCCAAAGGAAAATTCTTCAGGAGGGGAGGCAGAAGGGATAGAATCTTCAGCATCTGAATCCTCGAAAGGAGAATAGGCCCCTTCTTGATGGTCTGACAAATCAGATCCACCTGTGGAGTAATCAGAGGAGACGGGTTCAGTCCTAGGCCTTTTGTCTGGTGGTGGTTGGGAGGCCCTGTCTGGGTGAGGTTGGGAGCCCCTAATCAAGGATATCAGGTCCTCAGCAAGACTGAGAATCTGAGAACTTGAGGAAGGCCTCTGAGAAGTAGATTTGGCAGGTAAAGCTTTTGAAAGTTTGGCAGCTTTAGCCCTGGAGAAGGCCTTAATAGACATAGAAGCTGGGGGCCTAGCTGCCCCACGTACAGGTGTAGATATGTCCAAAGGAATGGTGTTGGACAAATCTTGAGTGCTAGCTTCGGTAGGGATTTCTGAAGCCGACTCGGCTGGGGCCTCAGTTGTCGGAGGTAAGGTTTCTGTCGTAGGAAGAACCGAGGGCTCGGTTTCAGCCGAAACAGAGACACTCGCGGTAGGCCTAGCCGTGGTTTCAGCCGAAACCGCGGGCAGCGAGTGTCGGTCCTTTTCCCTGCGTGTTTTGGCCAAATGCGAAGTCGGAGTCTCCGACGGCATTTTATATGCAAAAGCGGAACCGAAAAATTCTTCTGCAAACTCCAATCGACGTCTAAGAGTCCGTCGGTTGAAGGAGGCACAGGCTAAACAAGCTGATACGTCATGGTCTGGGCCTAAGCAGGGAAGGCAGTAAGAATGGAAATCCTTATGAGGTATTTGTTTCCCACAAGTTAAACAATTATTTACTTTGTCTGACATCGGCTGAGGCAAGAAAGAGTCCCCAACGGGGTACTTAGCTTTTTTCGAAGTATTCGGTAGCTGAAATCTCTGGATCTGACCGACCGGCACTTGCGAACAGCTTCTGCTTCTGGCACCGCGCGGCAAGAAAGACTGGGAAAATGGCGTCGGCTGATGCCTTTATACCCCAGTAGCTATGACGTCGGGGAAAGTGCAACATCAGCCGAGGCCAGACCCAGACTTTGGAATCCGGACGACCGAAGGGCTGCCTGAGGCAGGACAACCCATATGTTAGGACTGCAGATGCATCCTTGAAAGACATCAAACTTTACCAACAAAGTTAAGCTAGCTTACCAACAGTATAAACACTAATTTAGCTATGAGTAATAAGTTTAGGTATAAACACTACGCTATATAATAAGAGAAGTTAAGTAAGCTTAGCAACAGTCAATATAAACACTAATTTAACTGTGAATAACTAGTATGGATATATAGAAAAACACTGCACACCAATACTGCAATGCTAATTATTAGAAAAAAACTCTAACTAAGCTTATAAGAGCAACTACTATAGCTGTCAGAGCCCTGACAAAAAATTTAAACAGCTCTAATACAGAAACTACTGCAAAAAATACAAAAGTTTTAACTGGCCCGAGCTCTCCTCGACGCGATCTGCTGCAGCGGCACACTTGATCTGAGGGATGGTAGAGGAGGATCATGGAATATAGACTGTGCCTCGAGCTTTCTCTTAGATGCAGAGCTTGTGAAGCGGCCGACTGGGAGCAGAGGATCGGCTCTGAACCCGTGTGCAAGGACAAACGGCGAGATCGAACAATTTCACATTGTTCCCTTAACGTATGCACAGTTTCCCCAAAAGAAAAATCCTCAGGGAGAGAAGCAGATGGAATGGAATCTTCTGCATCAGAATCCTCATAAGTAGGTATACACAATTCCTGCTCATTAGAAGAGTCAGAAGAAATAAAATCCTGTTCTGAAGATTCATAATCAATGTCTTGCTTAGGCCTCTTAGAAGGTGGGGGGGGGGGGGTTGGCTACCCCTGATCAGAGTAATTAAATCTTTAGCCATTTTGATCATTTGTTTTTTTTAGGCATAGGGGCATGTACACGTGGCCCAGGCGTCATTAGGCATAGGTCGAGATTTTGGCCTTAGTTTTGAAGATGGCGTTGGGCTGACATGCAAATCTGTAGGCCTGAAAACGCCCTCAGAAGCCGGTGCCTGCACAGCGGCTCCGGACCCATCCAAGGTGGAGACATCCGTGAGTTCCATAACTGAAGTATTTCACAGCATACCGGACTCCGAATGGGTCTCAGTAGAGGCCTGTGAATCAGAAGTGGCGGGTATCAGGGGCAGCGAAAGCACCTCACCGAGTAGCAGCAAACTAGCGACTGGCTTAGAAGAAGCATCGTCAGCAGTTTTGGACCTCAACGGCCTCTTTCTTTGCATTTTTTTTAGGCATTCCGGTAGTCGGATTGCTAACTGACAGCATTTCTGGATAATTAAAGTGTGAGCCAAAATATTTAGAAGCAAAAATGTACTGACGTTTGATAGTGCGTTGATTAAATAAAGCAGAAAACCAAACAGCAAGGTACTTTATGGTCAGGGCCTAGGTAAGGAATACAGTACAAATGAAAATCCTTATGAGGTATTTGCTTCCCACAAGTAATGCAATTATTAACTTTTACTGACATCGGAAAGGAGCAAGAAAAAGTTTCCCCAACGGGGCACTTAGCTTTTTAGTTGAAGACTTCAGATCTGAAACTCGAAAACAAAAATGTCAGGAGTCGGCTGACCGGCACTTGCGAACTGCTTCTGCTTCAGGCACTGTGAGGCAAGAAAGACTGATGTAATGGCGTCGGCTGCATGTTGCATGTTTTATACCCATGACGATCTGATGTCATGGAAGAAGGGACAGCAACAGATGCAATACCAAACACTAAATCAGGCCGACTGAGAGCAACCTGCCAGCATATTACCCAAATGTAATGACTGCAACAGTGAAACACGAAGAACATCTCCAGGTAGCAGCTTCTAGGATATCCCTGGTAGGGACACCTCTGAGAAAGGCTGTAGAGGTAAGATGCAAGCCCTTGATGAATGTCGTCTTATCCCCTGTGGGGTAGGTTTTCCATGATGCTTATAGCAGAAATGAATGCAATGGCCTAGCCACTTAGAAATGGTTTGCTTTGAAATGGCCTTCCCCTCTGCCCCTGCAGCAAATTCAACCAGCAGCTGATTTCTGAGAGGCTTATTCCTGTCCAAGTAAAATCTACGTGGTCTGTGAATGTCCAAGGAGTGCAGTATTCGTTCCCCTTTGTTCTGTGGGTTAGAAAAGAAGGTTGGCAAATGAATGGACTGATTAAGGGCCACACTGGATACCACTTTGGGCATGAAGGAGGGATTGGTCCTAAGGGACACCCTGTCAGCATGAAAGATGATGAAAGGCTCCACTGCCATGAAGGCCTGTAATTCAGACACCCTTCTTGCTGAAGTGAGGGCTAGAAGGAATGCTGTTTTCCAAGAAAGGAATTTCAACTCTGCATTTGCAGCTGGCTCAAAAGGGAGGTAGAGTGAGCTTTTCTAATACAAAGTTAAGGTCCCAGGCTGGAGTAGGGGCTCTCCTGTTTTTGGCCTCTCTGAGGAATTGCTTCAGCAGTGGATGAGAGAAGAGGGGTGATTCTGTATTGTAATGAGCTGAAATGGCGGAGGCATGAATTTTGATGGAGGAAAAGGAAAGGCCCTTTTGAAGCATCTCTGTTAAGTATTGAACAATATGGGGTAAACTGGGCGCTGCTGTGCCCATCCCCAGAGTTTGGCTCCAGGAACAGAATCTTTTCCATTTTTCAGCAAATGATTTTCTAGTACTAGGCCTCCTTGCCTCCAGAATGACATCCATCACTTGCTTACTGAGAGATGGTAAAGGAGAGATCAGGTAATCAGCCAGGCTTGCCAGGTTCAGGGTTTGAAGTTGTGGGTGCAGAATCTGGCCCTCCTGCTGGGACAGCAGGGCAGGGGTCTGAGGCAGGTGCCATGGTGCTAACTTTGGCACACTGTGCAACAAGGGGTACCAGTGTTGGCGTGGCCACTCTGGTGCAATCAGTATTGCCCTTTGTTTGTCCTTTTTGATCTTTAGTAGTACCTTGGAGAGGAGAGGCAGAGGGGGAAAAGGCAAAAACTGATAGGTTTTTCCAGGTGAAGGGCAGGGCATCCACTTTCCAAGCTTGTTTGTGGGGAGTCCTTGTGCAGAATTTGTCCAATTGGTAGTTCTGGGGGGAGGCAAGCAGGTCTATCTCTGGGCTCCCCCATTTGTTTCTCAGCATGTTTAATATCTTTGGTTCCAGTTTCCACTCTTGTGGATCCATGAGATTTCTACTTGGGTCATCTGCCAGTGTATTTAGCTTTCCTGGCAAGAATTTAGCCTGTAGGTGCACTTGGTAGCTCAAGACAGTGTTCCATAGGGCCATGGCTAGTCTGCAGAGACGGTATGACTGGGTTCCACCCCTGTACCACACAACAGTGGTGTTGTCCGTCTTTACCAATAATTGTCCTGGAAGAATGTGGTCCTTGAAGGCTGTCAGAGCATTCTGTACAGCTAACATTTCTTTTTAATTGATATGCAAGTGCATTTGATTTGGGTTCCATTTGCCTTGAATGTACTGCCCTGCCAAGTGAGCCCCTCATGCATAGTCTGATGAGCCTGCTAGGGTTTGGGCGGCAAGGTATAGAGTGAATGGCAGTCCCTTGTTTTGGTGGCAGGCCTCTGCCCACCAAAGGAACTCTATCTGCAGACAAGGTATAACAGGAATCACTGACTCTAGATCCTGAGAATGTTGACACCATAGGCTTTTTAGATACCATTGTAGTTTCCTCATATGCAGTCTTGCATATGGAATTAGAAGAATGCAAGAGGCCATGAACCCCAAGGCTTGCAGTATTTTCCTTGCAGATAGCTGGGTATTTGTGGCCAGTAGTTTGAAGTAGACTGTCAACTGAATTTGTTCCTCTGGCGTGAGGTAGGCCATCTGGGAAGTTGTATTCAAGCTTGTTCCCAGGAATACAAATTTGTTGGCAGGGTATAAAATGTGATTTATTTTCGTTTATGGTGTAACCCAGAGACATTAGCAATTTCTTTACAAATGCCAGCTGTGATTTTTTTTTCGTTTATGGTGTACCCCAGACAAGTTAACACCTTTTGTGCAAATGCCAGATGATTCAGAAGTATGTCCTGGCTTTCTGCCTGAATTAGACAATCGTGCAGGCATGGGTACATTTGAATATTTATTTACCTGCAAAATGCAGTGACTGGAGCTAGGCACTTTGCGAATACCCTGGGCGCAGTAGATAAGCCAAAGGGCAGTGCAGAAAACTGATAGTGCATGTAGCCTGTTCTGAAGCGTAGGTATCTTCTGCAAAGAATCCCTTATTGGGATGTGCAGGTAGGCTTCCTTTAAATCCAGTGTTGCCAACCAGGCATCTTTGCCTAGCATGGGAAGCAGCTGATGAAGAGTTAGCATATTGAATTCTGGGATTACCAAAAATGTGTTTAGGATAGACAGGTCCAGGATAGGATGAGAAACCTTGCCCCCATTGTTCTTCTGGGACAGGTTGAATAGCCCTGATGCTTAAGAGAGAAAGAACTTGCTTTTGAGCCTCTGCCCACTGATTTGGGGATAGGTCTGGCAAACTGTTCGAGGTTGGTAAGGAGTGGAATCTGTATCCTTGGGGAAACTATATTTAAAACCCATTTGTCCTAGGTACTGAGTTCCCAATTTTTTTGCATGCAGGGCAATCTTTCCCCCTAAAGGAACAGTCAGTTAAGCAGGACTTGGACGGTTTAAAGTTAAGTCATTGAGACAGTTTACCATAGGGGGGGGGGGGGAGTCTTACTACTCCCTGCTTTGGAAGTGGGAGCTCCCCACTGCTTAGGCCTGTGAGTACCTTGGGACTGAAGTCTAGGTGGTCTGCTGTTCCTGGGTTTAGACTGAGAAGGCCTGGAATAGATAGGAAAGGACCAATTCTTAGAAGGTCAATGCCTACTAAAATCTGGGAGGCTGTACTTGCTGAAAATCTTTAACAGTTTGCATAGATTTAGCTTTTTTCTCCATATTTTTAAGGACGACTTCTGCTTTGTTGCCAAACAGGCGGTCTTGGTTTAAGGGAGCATCCAGTAATTTAGCTTTAACATGATCTGGCAAAGATTGCTCCTTAAGCCAAGCATGCCTTCTAAGTACAGATCCAGTGACAGCAGCCCTTCAAGATGCCTCTAATGAATCAAAACCACATTGCAAATGTATGTTTTCCAACTTGTTCAGCAGAATGCATTAAATCCTGTAAATCTTTACTTTCAGCACAGTCAGGAATCATTTTCTGCTTAAGCAATCCAATAATATTCTGCTGATATTTTAAGATAAGAAACTGGCAGTTTAAGGCCCTAATGGCCAAAGTTGCAGAAGTATATACCTTCTTACCCCATTTATCCAGTGTTCTGGCATCTTTATCAGAGGGGGTAGGATTTTTGGCAGTAGTAGCCTTAATGCCCTTGGGTCCCTGTGAAATGGTCTCAGGATCTGCAGTAGGATTTTTAAAGAGGAACTTGTGAGAGTCAGGTACCCTGTAATACCAATCAGGTTTTCTGGGAGCAGGAGATAGAGAGAGTCAGGGGCCAGGCTAGATTCCGAGAAGACATCATCTGTAATGTCCAGTACAGGAGGGATAGCTAAAGGCCTGTGTTGAAGCAGGAATAAGAATTCCCTAAGCCTCTTTTCGGAGTCAGAGTAATCCTAGCTTTCCCAGCAAAAATGCTACCTAAGAGTATACAAGGTTTCACCAAAAGAGAAATCACTTGGAGGGGAAGCAGAGGGAATGGAGTCCTCTGCATCAGAATCCTCATAGGTAGACAAGGGCAAATCCTGGTCAGAGAAAACAGAAATTTCAGAATCCTGATCAGAAAAATCATAAAGAAAAATCAGTCCTAGGTCTCAGAGGAGGAAGGGTGGTTTCCCTGATTAGAGTAATAAAGGTCTTCAGCCATTCTTATTTGTTTTTTTAGGCATAGGGGCCTGACCTTGCAGTCTGGATGACTGTTTTCTAGCCATGGATCGAGTTTTAGGCCTTGAAGAACATGGCGTTGGTTAATATGCAAGTCAGTAGGCCTGAATACACCCCTCAGAATCCGGTGTCTGCACAGCGGCTCCGGACCCATCCAAGTTAGAGATATCTTTAGATGCATAAATGAACAGACGACGAATAGTATGAGGTTTGAATAAGGCACAAAACCAACAGCGAGGAACATCGTGGTCTGGGCCTAAGCAAGGAATGCAGCATGAATGAAAATATTTTATGAGGTATTTGCTTTCCACAAGAAATACAATCGTTAACTTTTACTGACATTGGTTTAGAGGAAGAAAAAAGGTTCCCCCAAAGGGGTACTTGGCTTAGTTGAAGACTTTGGATCCGAAACTCGAAAACAAAAATTTCAAGAGTCGGCCGACTGGAACTTGCGAACTGCTTCTGCTTCGGGCACCGCACGGCAAGAAAGACTGATGTAATGGCATCGGCTGGATACTTTATACCCCTGACTACCTGACGTCATGGAAGATGAGACAGCAACAGACGCAGGACCCAAGACTTTGATAATCAGGCCGACTGAGGGCTACTGCAAGCAGATAACCCTAATGTGATGACTGCAACAGTGAAACACGAAGAACATCTGAAAGTGTTGTGAGCCTGCCCTGAAGCGAAGGAACCTTCTGCAGGACTCCCTTATAGGGATATGGGGGTAGGCAGGGTGACCAGCCAGGCATTTGGGATCAGCATGGGCAAGAGTTTTTGGAGTGTAAGCACTTTGAACTTTGGCACTTGCAGGGAAAGGTTTAGTGTGGATAGATACAGAATATGGCACAAAGTGCCCTCTTTCCTTGGTACCAGGAACAGTCTTGAATAAAACCCTTTTCCACCTTGTTTCTGGGGTACAGGTTCCACTGTTCCCTGAGCACAGAGGTTCTGAATTTGGCTGAGGGCCTCTGCCCACTGATTTGTTGGTATGTCTGGGTACCCTGTTAAGATTGGGCTCCCTCTGAAGGGGAATCTGTATCCTTGGAAAATTATTTTTAGGATTCATTGATCTGTGTGTGATGGATTTGCCAGTTGTCTTTGAAAAGGGATAGTCTTCCTCGTAACCTTTTGGGGGGGGGGGGGCAGGAGGAGTCATTGCGAGTCCTTAGGGTAGGGAGTGGATTTGGAACTCCCTACCCTGGGGGTTGTAGAGGTCCACTGGTCTGGGCCTCTGCTGTCCTTGTAGTTGTTGTCTGGGGGGGGGGGGGATGTCCCTGTGGCCTTTCCTTTGCACAGGCCTGGACTGGGAAGGAAGCACCAGTGCTTGGTGGGAACGTTCCTGATGAATCTGGGAGACTGTACCTGGAGGAAATCTTTTACTGTCTGCATTGATTTGGCCTTATCCTCCATTTTCTTGAGCACCTCCTCCACCTTAGATCCAAACAGACTGTCTTTATCTAGGGAGGTATCTACAAGTTTGGATTTAAGATGATCAGGCAGAGATTCTCTTTCAGCCATGCATGTCTCCTAATGACTCACTCCGCAACAGTAGCCCTGCTAGAGGCTTCCAGGGCATTGTATCCACAGTGGTGGGAATGCTTTGCCACTTGAGAGCTGGAGTGTAAGAGTTCCCCCTAGCTCTCTGGAAATGGAACTGTCTGGCAAGGAGAAAATGTTCTGCTTTAACAGTTCCAAGGTATGTTGCGGATATTTTAACATATGGAACTGGCAGTTAATAGCTCTAATAGCCAAGGTAGCAGAGGTGTATACTTGTTTACCCCACTCGGTTTAGGGCTCTGCTATCCTTGTCAGATGGAATAGGGATTTTGGAGGAATTGGTCTTAGCCCCTTTGGGTCCCTGGGTGAGGACCTCTGGGTATGCTTCAGGATTTTTTAATAAGTATTTGTGGGTGTCTGGCACCCTGCAGTACTTGTCTGTCTTTCTAGGTGCAGGAGGCAGGGCATCAGGTGTGAGGCTAGACTCCATGAAAACATCCTCCACCACCTCCAAAATAGGAGGAATAGTTAAGGGTTTGTGTTGGGGAAGGTTCAGAAACTTCTTAGCCTCCTCTTAGACGGGGGGGTAATGCTGAGCCTCCCAATGGAAGTGTTCCCCGAGAGAGTGTGTAAGGTCTCTCCAAAAGATAGGCCCTCGGGGGGGGGGGGTGGATTCCTCCTCAAAGGTAGTAAGGGGCTGTTGTTCATTGTCTGAATCCAAGTAGTCAGATTCTTCAGTGTCAGGTTCTGAGAGAATCTCTGGGGAAAGGTCCCTTTTTCTTTTGGCTGGGGTAGTCTGGTTACCTTTGATAAGGGCGATAACCCTCAAGAAGCTGTTGTGACTGAGCATGTTGGGCTTGAGGAAGATGGCAACTAGGAATTGTTTTTCTGGGAGTGGTCTTGCTTTTAGGCCTCAGTGCTTCAATGGGCCTGGGGGTGGCTGTGGCCGGCAGTCTTTGTCTGGCGTTGGTGGTCCAAAAAACCTCCTCGAAAGCCAGTGCCTGCAGAGTGGCTCCGGACCCAACCATGGGGCTGACAACTGAAAACTCAGAAGATATAGTCTGATCCGGCAGCGTACCGGTCTCCGAATGGGTCTTGGTGGAGGTCTGCGAAAGTATAGCATCAGGGGCTGCACAGGTGCTTCACTGAATTCCGTTGTGCTGGTGGCTGACTTCAGGATAGAGTAGTCTGAAGGCCTAACTTTTTGTGGTCTGTCTCTATCTTTTCTCTTTTTGGGGATACCCACTGTATGCTGACCAACGGACACCATTTCATAATGCGAAGGACTGTTTTTGAAATATCTAGCTACAAATTCTGCTCTACGGCGGATGGTCCCAGTGTTAGAGACAGCACAGAATAAATTTTATTTATTTTACATTTGTTGACCGGGATAGTCCGACTGGATACATGTCCTTTTTCAGCGGAGGCCCGGGGAGAAAAGCTCCACAGACATAACAATATACAAGTAGGTTTACAAAATACATACATGAACATGAAGAGACAGATGAAGAGACAGAAGAGAAAAAAAAAACTCAACAGGCATAACAGTATACAAGTAGGTTTACAAATCCATAGATAAGATGGGGAGACAGATGCTAATTCATATTATTAAGTTTTACTTAGGTTAGATATGAATAAACAATTGGGCAACTAAGGTCCACTCGGTTATCCAAACATACAGTAAAGCAGCATTAGTGTTATTATACTCTAATACTTCATCACGGGGACATCGCGGTCTGAGCCTAAACAGATTACACACAGGTTATAGAAGTCTAGTCTCGGTGTGGTATTTGTTTTCCACAGCGGAGACAATTATTTACTTTTTCGGACATCGATTAGTGCAAGAAAAAGGCCAACCAACGCAAACTGCTTCTGTCTCCACAGCAAGAAAGATAGATATAAAGCAGGGAAGCCGATGCCATTACATCACTGACGGCTTGATGTCAGTCCCTGGTGACCTGCAGCCAAAGTGGAAGAGACAATCTTTACTCTGGTATTCGGGCCGGCGGCTACCCAGCAGGAATAACCCACAAGTGATGACCTCAACTGTGAAACACGAACACAGTATTCTAAGAACTAGGCCAACACAGGAATAGAGACAGGAGATTTTGCCAACAGGGATTAATGCTAGTAGTGGTACAGAAACAGGAAACAGGACACTGGAATTCACTGGAAAAAAACAAGCAAATGAACCAAGGTACTGGGAACAAATAAAAGTACAGTTTTGTACCTACCATAAATGTAGATGTTCGAGTGCTAATACAGCTGCAGTCATAACAGATGGGTTCTCCTGCTGTCAGGCGGGTCCTCGGTCGGCCGAATTCCAAAGTCTAGGTCCGGCGTCGGTTGTAGTCGCTTCTTCCCTGACGTCAGTGCGACAGGGGTATAAAGGAACCAGCCGACGCCATTTTCTTCAGTTTTTCTTGCCCCAGATGTCAGGTACCCCCAGAAGGAAGGCAATACATAAATTTGTGTAATAAAGCAATGCAATATAATCAAAGTACAGTAGTTGCAAGCAAATACACCATAAATGAATACCCCAATCAGGTTGTATGAGGAGGTGTTAGCCAATAGGCCTGTCCCAAGAGGGGAAGGAGGGAGGGAAACCTGGACTGCAGCTGTATTAGCACTCGAACATCTACATTTATGGTATGTACAAAACTGTACTATGTTCATCGTGCATACAGCTGCAGTCATAACAGATGGGTAGAATCCCAAAGCTAAGAAAGGGGTGGTAGGCACTAGGTGGAACTAGGAGGAGCCAGGATGCCCTGCAGGACTGCAGTGGCAAAGCCTGCACTAGTTTTGGAGTATAATGGTAGGTGGTAGTGCTTGGAGAAGGTATGCACACAACTCCAAGTGGCTGCTTCCAAAATATCTTTGGTAGGAACTCCTCTGAGGAAAGCTGCAGAGGTAGCTGTGGCCCTTGTGGAGTGAGATCTGATGCCTGTAGGTACAGTTTTGCCATGAAAGGAATAGCAAAAGCAAATGCAGTGGGCTATCCATTTTGAGATAATCTGTTTGGAAATTGGCTTTCCTTGAGCTCCTATAGCATAGGACACAAAGAGCTGTTCTGATTTTCTGAAAGGCTTTGTTCTGTCCAAATAATAACGCAGTTGTCTGGGGATGTCCAAGGAATGTAGTAATCTCTCCCCTTTGTTTTGAGGATTAGGATAAAAAGTAGGTAAGTGTATGGCCTGATTCAAAGATACCCTGGATACCACTTTTGGCATAAAGGACGGATTGCTTCGTAAGGAAACTCTGTCCAGATGGAAGATGATGAAAGGCTGCACGGCCATGAAAGCTTGTAGTTCTGAAACTCTACGAGCTGAGGTAATAGCCAGAAGGAAAGCTGTTTTCCAGGACAAATATTGCAAATCTGATGAGGCAGCTGGCTCAAAGGGAGGCAAGGTCAGTTTTTCCAGAATGAAATTGAGATCCCAAGCAGGTATTGGTTGTTTCCTTGGGGGTTTTAGATTCTTAGCCCCTCTGAGGAACTGTCTTAAGAGAGAGGGTGAGAGAATAAGGGTGGATCAGTGTTGTATTCTGCAGAAATGGCTGAGGCATGGATTTTGATGGAGGAGAATGAAAGTCCACTGCTTAGCAGCTCAGCTAGATATTGTAGTATTTGAGGTAAATTCAGTTTTCCAGGATCCTGGCCCTTTTTCTCATTCCAGACACAAAACGGTTTCCATTTTGCAGAGTAAGCTTTTCTAGTTGACGGCCTTCTGGCCTCCAAAATGACATCCTGCACCTCCTTGGAGAGTAGGGTCTGCTGTGATGCTAAGGAATCTTCCATGCGGCTAGATTGAGTGATTTTAGCTGGTTGTGAAGAGTTTTGAAGCTGTGCTGAGTCAGGAGAAGAGGCATTAGAGGCAGGGTACATGGTGGGGAATGCGTCAGGCTCCTCAGGAGTGGGTACCAGTGTTGTCTTGTCCGGTCTGGAGCAATGAGAATCATCTTTGGTCTGTCTGCTCTGGTTTTCAATAGAACTTTGGGCAGCAGAGGAAGACGTGGGAAGGCAGAAACTGTCATTGATGTCCAACTGAAAGAGAGACAGTCTACTCTCCAGGCCTTTGGATGGAAAATCCTTGAGCAGAAATTTGTCAATTGGTGATTTTTGTGGGAGGCAAAGAGTTCTATGTCTGGCCTGCCCCATCCTTGGATTATCTCTGTAAAAACTTTTGGATGCAACTTCCATTCGTGTGGGTCTGTCATGTTTCTGCTCAAGTTGTCTGCCAGTGTGTTTTCCTTCCCTGGCAGGAATTGTGCCTGTAGTTGAATTTGTAATTCCAGAGCTGTGTTCCACAGGGTCATGGCTTGCCTGCACAGGGGATATGAATGAGCTCCCCACTGTTTATGTACTACATGACTGTGGTGTTGTCTGTCCTTAACAATAGCTGGCCTGGATGCAGTAGGTCCTTGAAGGTCATAAGAGCATTTTGCACGGCTAGCATCTCCTTTTGGTTGATGTGTAGGTGCTTCTCTTTTTGGGACCATTTTCCCTGAATGCACTGATCTGTCATGTGTGCTCCCCAGGCGTAGTCTGAGGCGTCCGTTGTGATGACTTGAGTTGCTTGAGGTAAACAGAAAGGGAGACCTGTGTTTCTTTGGCATGCTTGAGCCCACCACAAAAATTCCTTTTGAAGGCATGGAATGAGTGGTATAATTGTTTCCAAGCTGTGGCGGTGTTGAGCCCATAAGTTTTTTAGGTACCATTGTAGTTTCCTCATGCAGCTTTGCACATGGTATCAGTAGGATGCAAGATGCCATGAATCCCAGAGCCTGCAGGACTTTCCTTGCAGTTAGTCTGGTTAAAGTTGCCAATTTGTTGAAGTATTGAGACAGTTGCCCTTGTTTGTCTGGCGTGAGGTAGGCCATCTGGGTGGTAGCATTTAAGCTGGCACCCAGGAAAATTATCTGTTGAGAAGGTATTAGTTTTGATTTCTTTTTGTTCACTGTGTATCCCAGGTAGTTAAACAGTTTTATTACAAACGCCAGATGCTGCAATAGAATGTCCTTGCTGTCCGCTTGGATCAGGCAGTCGACCAGATATGGGTAGATTTGTATTCCTTGTTGTCTGCAGAAGGCAATTACTGATGCCAGGCATTTCGTAAACACTCTGGGCACAGTAGATAAGCCAAGGGGCAATGCAGAGAATTGGTAATGGGTTGAACCTGCAAGAAATCTGAGGCATCTTATGCAATCTTGTCTGATAGGGACATGCAGGTATGCCTCCTTGAGGTCCAACGTTACCAGCCAAGACTCCTTGCCCAGCATGGGAAGAAGCTGCTGTAATGTGAGCAACTTGAATTTTGGTACCTGCAGATATGTGTTTAGGATGGATAGGTCTAAGTTGGGTCTCCAATCTTTGTCCTTTCTTGGTACCAGAAATGGTCTGGAATAAAAACCTTGACCTTGTTCTTTTGCAGGTACCTCTTGAATTGCTTTCATATCCATGAGAGCGGAAATTTGTCTTTGTGCCTCTGCCCATTGATTTTGTGGCAGGTTTGGCAAGCCTCTCATTTTTGGAAGGGTGTGGAACCTGTAGCCTTTGTCTATAATGTCCAGAATCCATTTGTCTTTTGTAACAATGTGCCAGTTTTTTGAAAATAATGCCAGTTTTCCACCCAAAGGTGCTGCCATTATAGCTTTGTTTGGCAGGCATAGGGGGAAGTCATTGTGTCTGTTTTCTAAATGACTGTGGTCTATCTTCTCCACCTCTTGGGGTTGGTGCTTGCCACTGTCTAGCTCTGTAAGATCCTTGAGGTTGTCCTCTACCCCTTGGGCGTCTGTATCTGCCCCTTTGAGGTCTGTCCATGGCTGGAAATGACCAATTTTTTGAAGGCCAGTTTCTGCTGAAGCGTGGAGGTTGCACCTGCAAGAAATCTTTAACTGTTTGCATAGATTTCGCTTTTTCCTCCATTTTCTTTAGTACCTCCTCAGCTTTAACACCGAACAATACATCTTTTTGAAGTAGTGCATCTAATAACTTTGCTTTGACATGATCTGGTAAGGTTTGCTCTTTGAGCCAAGCATGTCTACGTATGACAAACCCTGTGACAGCAGCTCTACATGAGGCCTCTAAAGCATCAAAACCACACTGCAAGGTATGTTTACCCACTTGCTCTGCTCCATGCAACAAATCCTGCAACTCTTTCAAATCTGGTTGTTCTGTTTGTGTCATTTTGCTTTTCAGCTGGGATAACGAAAACTGTTGGTACTTTAACATATGAAATTGACAGTTTAATGCCCTCATGGTTAAAGTGGCTGATGTATACACCTTTTTCCCCCCACCTTTCTAATGCTCTGGAATCTCTCTCTGAAGGTAAGGGGTTTTTAGCAGTAGAGGCCTTTATCCCCTTGGGACCCTGTGAAATGGTTTCTGGGTCAGCAGTATGGCTTTTATAAAGGAACTGGTGAGAATCGGGAACCCAGTAATACCTGTCTGGTTTAACAGGGGCTGGAGGTAAAGAATCTGGATTAAGACTGGCTTCTGCGTACACATCATCCAAAATATCTAAAACAGGAGGGATAGCCAGGGGCCTATGCTGGGGGAGCAGTAGAAATTCCCTGAGCCTTTTCTTGGAATCTGAGTAATCTTGGCCTTCCCAGTGGAAGTGCTCCCTCAATGTATGCAGGGTTTCCCCAAAAGAGTAGTCCTCAGGGGGGGAGAGACTGAGGGAATAGACTCCTCAGCATCAGAGTCTTCGAAAGGGGAATAGGCATAATCCTGGTCCTCAGAATGGCCTGAGGTAATAGAAGCCTGGTCTGAGGAAGGGTAGTCTTCCTCCAATCTGGGTCTTTTGTCAGAGGGGGGTTGAGAACCCCTGATGAGAGTTATCAAATCCTCAGCCATTTTTAGCATCTGTTTTTTAGGCATGGGGCCTTAAGCGGAGGTCTGAGGGCCCTGTTTTTTAGTTTTGATGGTAGCTTTAGATTTAGTGAAGGTTTTAATAGAGAAGGTGGTAGGCCTGAAAACGCCTTCAGAAATGGCAGGCCTCACTAAATTTTCGGTTTCCCCGCCAAGAGTGGCGTTGGTATCTGCAGTGGGAATGGAGACAGAGGAGCCTGCGACCTCTGGTACTGAAGACACCGGTAAAATAGTTTCATCGGTAGTCAGGGGCTGCGTAGCCCCCTCGCTGAGAACCGGTAGTCGGCCTAAGCGTGGTCTCAGTACTCGGTGCGGACCTTGGATGTCGGTCCTTGTCTTTGCGTCTTTTTCCTAAAACTGGCGTCGGTGTATCCGACGACATGATGTAATTAAATTTTTTGCCAAAATAATGAAGGGCGAACTCCGCCCGGCGCTTAATAGTGCGCTTGTTGAACCTAGCACAATAACGGCAGACTGAGACATCGTGGTCTGGCCCTAAGCAAGGTATACAGAAAGAGTGAAAATCCTTATGCGGTATTTGCTTCCCACAAGAAATGCAATTATTAACTTTGTCTGACATTGGTCTGAGGCAAGAAAAGTTTCCCCAACGGGGTACTTAGCTTTAAAGAAGACTTCGGCTGAAATACTGTTCGTAAATCTCAGGAGCTGGCCGACCGGCACTTGCGAACTGCTTCTGCTTCGGGCACCGCGCGGCAAGAAAGACTGAAGAAAATGGCATCAGCTGCCTCTTATACCCCTGCCGCACTGATGTCAGGGAAGAAGCGACGACAACCGTCGGACCTAGACTTTGGAATTTGGCCGACCGAGGACCCGCCTGACGGCAAGATAACCCATCTGTAATGACTGCAGCTGTATGCACGATGAACATCCGTAAGACACAATCAGACAGGGTTAGAAAAAATTGGGGAGAGATACTGGAAAATCAACTTACAAAAGGAACAATGGCAGGATATATGTAAGGCTCTCGAATATGCAACAAAGCCCAGAAGGTTTATGATCTTTGCTTGGAAGTCTCTGCATAGGTATCTTTATAACCCAAGCAGACTTCAAAGAATTTTTCCTCGGGTAGATAATAGCAAATGTTGAAAGTGTGATGAAGAAAGAGGCAAGTGGGAAAAAAAAGTTAGGTCTTACCATAACGTTCCATCCGTGTTGTAAATCTTCATTCATTCATTACTGACAGGACTTCGGTTCCATCCTCTGAACCGACACAGCCGATACCAAGCTCGCACCAGCCAAGCACTCTCAGCTAAGACATACCCACAATGCCCCTCTCATACTCTCTTCAGATCGAGTTTGCCCGTCCTTATAGTATAGAAATAATAATAGTGCTAGCAGGAGGCTCTGTCTGAGCAGATACCTTAACTAATAAGGAGATCCTAAAGTCCACCAGGAGTCCAGGCAGGGGGAAAGAGGGTGGGAAGTAATGACTGAAGATCTACAACAGAGATGGAATGCTATGGTAAGACATAACTTCTTTATCTGATGTTGTAAATCTTCATTCATTCGTTACTCATAGGACAGAGTCCCCAGCTACTGAAGTCCTGGGTGGCCCTAAGGAAGGACATTCCTGAGCACCATAAAACCAAAAGATGCTCATCCCCTGGTGGCCAAATCCAATTTGTAATGAGTGATAAAGGTATGAGGTCTTGCCCAAATGGCTGCTGCGCAGATATCATCCATACAGGCTCTGGAATGAAAGGCCACTGAGGTAGCTATCAATCCAGTAGAGTGAGCCTTTATTTTGGAAGGCAAGGACACTATTTTGATGGTAGATGAAAGTAATGGCATTTGAGCCAAGAAGACAGTCATTTTGGAAACAGACTTACACACTCTGGGTCCTGCAAAGGCCACAAACAATTGATCCGTTTTTCTGACAGATTTAGTTCTGTCCAAGCAGAAATGAAGTTGCCTATGAACATCGAGGGTATGCAGAAGGTATTCCCCTCTATTTGAATGGTGGGAAAAGAAAACTGGTAGGTCAACAGATTGGTTAATGGAAAAAACATAAATGACCTTTCCCTATGAAAAATCAAGTAAGGTCGATTGACACTCAAGGCCTGCAACTCGGATAATCTTCTCGCCGAGGTAAGGGCTACTAGAAGTAGAGTTTGCCAAGACTAACATTTTATATCGCAGGAATTAGAAGGCTGGAAGGGAGGACTTGTTAATGACTGAAGCACCAAAGTCAAGTCCCATGGCGCTATAGGAGGCTTGACAGGAGGTTTAATATTTAATACTCCTTTCATGAAGGTTCTGCCGTAACAGATGAATTGTCAATTCCACTGTGAAAATTTGCAATAGCTGCTAAATGCACTAATTGTCAATGCTGAAACTCCTGCTTGCAACAGGGTAGTGAGGTATTGTAGGATCTTCTGAATAGGCATGGAAAAGGAGTCTATGTTATGTTCTTTGGCCCATCTAAAGAACCTAGCCCACTTACTGGAATAAAATTTTCTGGTGGATGGTTTGTGCGAAGCCAGAAGGATCTTGCAAACGGGGGATGAAATATCAGGTAGCCTGGCAATCATCAGAAGTGGGGAAACAAAGCTGTGAGCTTGAGGCTGTGGAGATTGGGGTGAATTAGTCCCAGAGGATGAGACAGCAGTCCTTGGAACTGATCCAGGATCCAAAGGCTGTGAATCAGGTGAGGCCACAGGAATGGGAACCAGACTCAACGGGGCTAATAAGGGGTAATGAGGATCACTTTGCTTTCTTTAGAAATTTCGGGATGAGGGGAAAGGCGTACAGTAGACCCAGGGGTCAAATGTGCAGAGCGTCCCTCGGTGACTCCCCCTGAGGGGGGGGGGGGGACAGGGCAAAGTAGCTTCTGCATTTGTTGTTTAGGGGTAAAGCAGACAGGTCGCAGCAAAGTCTGCCCCAGCGGTGGAAGATTTGAGACGCTATTAATCAGACTGAGGGACCACTCATGTGGCAACAAAATGTTCCTGCTCAGACTGTCTGCAATAAGATTGGAACTCCCAGGAATGTGCACTGCTATGAGAAAGCAGGTGGAAGCCATCGCCCAATGCCAAATTCTCGGCTGCTCGACCTGCTCCCTCGGTAGTGTGAGAAATCAAGCGCATAGAGGAGTTCAAGATGGATTGTAGGGTAGCTAGCTGAGAGGTAACAGCATCACGCACCTCCTTAGGCAGTACCCCCGCCAAAGAGGCAGACATTTCTGATTTGGAGGCAAGTAAAGTGTGCCAGATAATTCATCGACCGAATGGCAAAGGTAGCTGAAGCATAGGTCTGTTTCCCCAGTCTGTCAGTAGCTTGAGACTCCCTGTTCAGGGGATGGACAGTGGAACTATCTTCTGCCAGTTCCCACTTGGTGGCCGCTGCCACAACCATGGAATCAACTACCAGCTGTTTGGACCAGCTGGGGTGGTCTTCAGGAGTGGACAAAATTTTATCTGGCCTCTGGGGGACAGGTTATGTGTTGTCCTGGGACTTCCAGGCACACTGCACAATAAGCCTAATGAGCTCATCCGCAGGTGGGGGTCACACAGGAAGTAGCTGGTCGAGCACGGAAAGCCTGCAAGAACACAGATTCCTCCGAAGAAGGGTTGGAGGGCTTCCAGTCTCCCCTCTGCTTCAGGATCTCGAGAATGGTCTCCAAATTAGACGTCTTCTGGGGGAGACCATGGGGCCCCTTCTCCCTCATCATAAATTGGTGTCTTTGGTGATGGATTCCTCAGGGGAATCAAGGTACTTCCTCTTGCAAAGTTTCTTCCTGGGTTCTGAGAACGACTCTGGACAAAGAGTTCCCTTCAAGGGAAGGTCTTGCTGCTCCCATACTCGAGATCCCAGAGTAGGAAGTTGGGACAGCTGCATGCTAGAGGTGGGTTCTGGTTCCGATGCCAATGGTGTCAACTGCGAGCCTGTTGAAGAACCCTCTCGATCACCTGGAAAGCAGGCCTGCCCGGGGAGAGATGGGAGCCTGGAACTGAGGACGACCTCAGAACAGGGTCACACCCCGCCCTGTGAAGCCCACCTCTAGGTGAGGAGCTCTGAGAGGACCGGTAGTGTAGTGGACATAGACGGCACCACAGAAAAAAATCAGCGCTGAACTAGGTGCCACAGTGCCAACAGCACAATCACTGCCCCGAGGGTGCTCCAGTTCCAAAGGAGCCATGGCACCAAGAGTAAATTGGTGCCAATGGGGAAGCCTCCGCTGTCACAGCTGAGAAAGAATGCACCAGGATGGACATCGGTACCGAAGTCTCCGAGACCTGGGAGGAGGTTGGAGGAGGATAGACGGGTCAATACACCGTGAGAGCTTTCGTTCTAAGAGGGAGGGAAGACCTAGTCAGGGTGAGTAATCCTCTAGCTGTCAAAAGCTGGTCCACAACCCTCACTACATCTTGTTCCGAAAGACTCCTGGTGATCTGAAGGAAACTGCCGATGGAGATTCTGGTTTCTCAAGAAGTGGACTAAATTGTTGTCCCAAAAAGGGGTCATGAGAGAGAATACCTGGTTCTAGCAAGGTGCTCGATCTTCGGAATCGTAGGTGTTATTGGAGGAGCTGTGTAAGACATCGGCACCATGGCCGGGGATGGTGCCGATGCAGGTACAGTGGTAGGACTCATAATCCAGGACAGTACAGAGGGAGAAGACCGGGACCCTGGTGCCAAAGCGGTCTGCACCGATGGCGCACAAGAAGCCCGGTGTCGACTCTGTTCCGAGGAAGATAGGGACGTCGGAACAGAGAGACTCCATTTCTCTTTATGCTTTTTCACATCCTTATGCTTAGGAGGTGGTATGACCTCTGCCCCAGAAAGAGCCTCCGCGAAGGGTGTTTTCAGCATACCCTTCAGAATAAGCTTGTTATTGCATTCAGCCAATGTATGGTTGCTGAAGCTAGAACAAATGTCACAAGAAACATTAATGTGGTCAACGCCCAAACAATAAACACACCGGGTGTGACCGTCAGATGCCCGCACTTATCACACTGCTTGAACCCAAGCTTAGCCTTATCCAACATTTTAACACACTAGTACTAACTATATATAGATATATATATATATATATATATATATATATATATATATATATATATATATCTAGGAAAGGAGTACCAGCAATGGTACTAAGAAATACCAAAAAAGTAAGAGAAGGGTCTAGTAAGGTAGGGAAGAGGGAGTAATACCAACGATGGCACGAAAGAATTACCAAGGTTGTGGGTAGGGTTTAGTCAGGAAATAAAGAATGTAGAAAAGAGAAATAACTTTAGACGAAAAAATTGGCTAATAAATCGCTAAAACTAGAAATAACCACAAAAAAGCTACACTTAGCTTGAGAGAAGGCTTGGCATGTCTGACGAGGAATGTGGCAAACGAGATCTGAAGAGACTATGAGGGGGCATTGTGGGTAAGACTTAGCTGAGTGTTTCTGGCTGGTGCGAGCTTGGTACTGGCCATGTTGGTTCCGGGGATGGAACCAAAGTACTATCAGTAAGGAATAAATAAAGATTTACATAATCAGATCATACATTCTAGGAGTGTAATAAGTTGGCAGATACTAAAAATTACTTAAGTACTTTGTCAGAAACAATGGCGGATCAAATGGCTGTAACTAAGGAAATTATTCTTTTGAGCTGTGACACAAGATCTGAATTACCTACACACAGTAAAGATTAAAGCCTTAAGTTTAATTCTGTTGACTGCCAAAAGAAAAAAAAAAGCAAACAATTACTTAAAGTGCTGAATACTAAAAAAAAAAAAAAAAAAAAAAAAAAATGGAACAGGGATCTTTAGAAATGGTGAAGGAACAAATTATGTAGCTATAAATGGAATTTGTGGGAACACATGCAGCACAACATTCAGGAGGAGGAGTGAGGTTTAACAGAAGGCAGGAATTGAGTAATTGATGTTCGAATGACCACAGCTGCAGTAGCCTTAGTTATATAGGGTTATATCCTGCCAAATACCAAAGATTCCCGGCACCTTCCACATACCCAAACAATAAGTTAGCTTGACAGGTTTGGGTACCAAGCCTTTAAAGTTTTCATGCCAACAGAAACTGGGAGGCTGAGCCCTGAAAGGTCAATGCTAGAAACAAGAAAAACCACCACCCTGACATAACCACACCAAAAAACAAGAAGGGGGGGTAGCTAGTGCAGCAGAAATCACTCAAACATCTACTGTTATGGTGTGTTTACTTAAACAATTGTACTATGTTCATCATAATGATCACTGGTGCAGTAGCCTTAGCTATTTGGGTAGATGTAATTTGTTTTTGAGCCTCTGCCCATTGATTTGGTGGCAGGTTTGGCATTCCTTTTATCCTTGGTAAAGTGTGAAAGTGGAATCTGTATCCTTGAGACAATATTTAGTACCCATTTGTCTTTTGTGATGATGTGCCAGTTGTCTGGAAAAAGTGTTAGTTTTCCTCCCAAGGGAGCTGCCAAGAGGGATTTGCTTGGCAGTCTGAGGGGTAAGTCATTGTGTTTGTCTTCTGGTAGATTGAGACCTGTCTTCTCCTCCTTTCTGGGTTGTGGCACCCCATTGTCGAGGCTTGTAAAAAGCCTTGTGGCTGACCTCTGCCCCTTGGGCATCTGTATTTGCCCCTCTGTGGTCTGTCAGAAGCTGGAAAGGACCAGTTTTTGGTTGGCCAATTTCTGCTGAAACGGAGGGGTTGAACCTGTAAAAAATCCTTGACCGTCTGCATAGATTTTGCCTTATCCTCCATTTTCTTTAAAACCTCTTCTGCTTTTACACCAAATAAAACATCCTGCTGTAAAGGTGCATCCAATAATTTTGCTTTTACATGATCAGGTAAAGTTTGTTCTTTTAACCAAGCATGCCTATGTATGACAGACCCCGTCACTGCTGCTCTACAAGAAGCTTCCAATGAATCAAATCCACGTTGCAAAGTATGTTTTCCCACTTGTTCAGCTGCATGCAACAAATCTTGCATTTCCTTGTAATCAGGCTGCTCTGTATGTGTGATAATTTTTTTGTTTTAAATTGAGACATCAAATATTGTTGATATTTCAGCATGTGAAACTGGCAATTTAAGGCTCTCATAGCTACAGTAGCTGAGGTATATATTTTCTTTCCCCATCTGTCTAGTGCTCTAGAATCCCTTTCAGAGGGAACAGGATTTTTAGCAATAGAGACCTTAACCCCTTTGGGACCCAGGGAAATGGTTTCTGGGTCAACAACAGGGCTTTTATATAGGAATTTGTGAGAGTCAGGGACTCTGTAGTATCTGTCTGGTTTGGCTGGTGCAGGAGGAAGTGAATCTGGGTTAAGGCTAGATTCCGAATAAACATCATCCACAATGTCCAACACTGGTGGAATAGCAAGTGGTCTGTGCTGGAGTAGTAAAACTCTCGGAGCCTTTACTTAGAATCAGAGTAATCCTGGCCTTCCCAGTGGAAATGTTCTCTCACGGTATGTAAAGTTTCCCCAAGAGTGGTCTTCTGGGGGAGATGCTGAAGGAATAGACTCTTCAGCATCAGAGTCTTCATAAGGGGGAAAAGAATATTCCTGTTCCTCAGAAGAATCTGAGAAAATTGAAACCTGGTCAGAGGAAACGTAGTCGTCCTCCTGTCTAGGACTTTTATCAGGAGGGGGATGGGAAGCCCTGATTAGGGTAATTAAGTCTTCACCCATCTTAAGCATCTGTTTCTTAGGCATGGGGCCTTGTACTGGAGACTGCTGTACAGTCTTCTTTGCTTTTAAAGGATTTTTCAGCTTTGCATAGGATTTAATAGTGATTGTAGTCGGTTTGAAGACACCTTCTGCAACTGAAGGCGTTTCAACTGCACCGGAATCTCCTTCAGCAATGGAGTCGGAAGGGCCTAAAGATAAAGGTTGTGGAGGCCTAGCAATCTCCTCTTCTGAATCGGATGCCGCCTGGGGTTCTGAATCAGCGGTCATCAGGGGCTGCGTAGGCGCCTCACTGAAAACCGGAGAACCGGCGACTGGCCTAGCAGAGGAGGACTCGGAGTCTGGTTTGGATCTTGGCTGCCTGTCCTTATCTTTGCGTTTTTTATGCATTCTGGTCGTTGGTTGCTCCAACGGCATGGTATAATTAAAGTTCCTACCAAAATAATGTCGGGCAAAATCAAACCGACGTTTAACAGTTAGTTTGTTAAACCTAGCACAAAACCGACAACCTGTGATGTCGTGGTCTGGCCCTAGGCAAGGAATGCAATAAGAATGAAAGTCCTTATGAGGTATTTGCTTCCCACAAGAAATGCAATTGTTAACTTTTTCTGACACTGGACTGAGGCAAGAAAAGGTTCCCCCAACGGGGTACTTAGCTTTATTGAAGACTTCGGTCTGAAATTCGAATTGAAAATCTCAGGAGTCGGCCGATTGGCACTTGCGAACTGCTTCTGCTTCGGGCACCGCACGGCAAGAAAGACTGAAGAAAATGGCGTTGGATGCCTCTTATATACCCCTGGCCCACTGACGTCAGGGAAGAAGGGGCAGCAACCGACGCTGGACCAAGACTTTGGAACTCTGGCCGACTGCGGGACCGCCTGACGGCAGGATAACCCAAGTGTGATGACTGCAGCAGTGTAACACGAACATCAAAAGGTAATAGCCTTAGACAACCATCTGACACAGGACGTCCCTTTTTCTCATCTTCACAAGAAATGAGCTGACCTGAAGATCTGGCAGATTTAGTTAGTTCTGCCAAGACAGTACCATAGTTATCAGTAGACATCCAAGGTATGGAATATCCTTTGTCCCTCATTTTTTACGTAAAATAAAGAAAATGGGAAATGTACAAGTTTGGCTTAAAGTAAGCTTTGATACATTTATAGGTATAAAAGAAATCCTGTCACTCTGCAAAATGAGCTAGGCTTGACTCACCATAAAAACTTGCAACTCTGACACTCTTCTTGTAAAGGTCAAAGCAATAAGAACAGTTTTCCATGTTAAAAAAACTCACTGGTTCAAGTGCAAGGTTCTCCAACACAAAAATAAAAGATCCCAAGGACGGGCGACCAGTTTTCTCGGAGGCCTCTTATTCAAAACCCCTTGAAAATAACTTGACATGAAAATGTACTGAAAGAGGAGAATCCATGGGTAGGCATGCTGAAACAGATGATAAATGAACATTGATGGATGAGTAAGAAAGGACACATTATAACAACTTTCACAAAAATTGTAAAACCAGATAACAACTAGCTCTGAATGGGTGCTGGTTATGCTGTTGGCATCAACCAGAAAACTTTTTCAATTTGCTAAACGATTTTCAAGAAGCAGCCTTTCTTGCCTCCTTTAGTATCTGCTGCATGTCCTCAGTAAACAGGTGCATAAAGGGAATTCAGGAAAGTTTAAACTGGCTGTGGTCAAAAGTGCATCTGTGTGAGTAGATCCACACTGAGGAAATTTATGGCAACTGCCCCTTGCCATTTCCAAAAAGAGAGAGAACTACAGTTGCCAGAGCCAGAAGGGAGTCACCACAATGATCTTGGGGGATTTCTTCCGAATCTTCAGATGTACCCTTAATATTAGAGGAAATGCTAAAAAAGAACATACAGGAACACTCCAGCCCAAGCAAAAGAAAAGGCATCCATCTTCCAAGCCTTCTTGAATGAAGTTGTGGAACAGACTCTTGCCAGCTGATTATTTAGAGAGGAGGCAAATAGATATACTTCAACTCCATACAGGTTTATCAAATCTTGGAAGGTCCCCTAATCTAGTTTCCATTCATGAGGGACTGCCCTGTTCCTGCTCAGCTTGTCTGCCACAAAATTTTGCTCCAACTGAATGTAGGTTGCCTGTAGAGTGAGACGGTGCTTTGAAGCTATATCCCAAGAGAACATGGCTAGTCTGCAAAGTGGGGTATGACCTGGTTCCACCTTGCTTGCTGTTGTACCACGACTGTGGAAATGTTACAACCTGAAGAGGTCCAAGAGGCCAAAAATGTTTGCCTTGATCAAGGCAAGCACCTCTTACATTTACATTTGGCTCTGTCCTTGGTGTACTAAACGTCTTTAAACACCTTGTGCTTTTAAACCTCCTGAATTTACTCCCCCAGGCAAAGTCCAAGGCATATCTGACCGACTGCTTTGGAACAAGGTGGGAGAAGGAGAGTCACACATTTAGGAATATTTGAGAATACCACCAAGTGATTACTCTTCTAACAAAACCCAAGTGGGATTTGAAAAGAAAAAGGATGCTGGGACCATAGAGACCTTAAACTTATGACACCCCTGTCAAAACTCCACATGAGAAACATACAGTGGTATCAGAAGAATCACAAAAGCTAGGAGACCCAAAATCCTGAGATATTCTCTCTCAAGGACTGAAGTCCGAGTGGAAAACCTTAGAAATATATTTAGATCTAGACCTATTTTTCCTGTGGAAGAAAAGTTCTTTGAACTGAGCTATCTAGCTAACATCCTTGGAACACAATGACTTGCAAAGTAGTCAAGAGAGACTTTGAATGTTCTCTTGGAATCTCAGCTTGTGTAAGTGATCTCTCACCCAAGTGAGGGATTCCCTAAACTTTGAAAAAGACTCTGCAAAAATAAGCAAGCCATCTAAATATAGATACCATGTAGTCTGTAATGAACTATAACTGGAGCTACACACACTGCGAATACTCTTGGTGGAGCAGAGAGAGCAAAGGGTAAAGCTGAAAAATGACAGAGATCCAGACATACACAACCTTACAAAAATCCTGAAGTCTGGAAGAATAGGGATGTGATACGAATCTTTTAAATCTAGTGTTACCAGAAAAATAGAACGAGGAAGATGACAGGCTGTGTAGTGAGGTCATTTTTGAACTTGGGCACTCATCACAAATGGGTTCAGAAAAGTTAGAGCTAGAACTTGTTCCCAACCATTTTTTTTTTTCTGTGGAGTACAAACATCCTTGAATAAAAAACATTCCCAACCTGGGAAGGAGGAATTGGTTCTATCACTCCCAGGGACAACATAGATGGGGGGGAATAATACCGTCTGATCTGGTTGATGAGGAATTACCCTATGAAAAGTAAGCATTTCCTTCCACTGCCATCTGTAACCTTGATAAATGTATCTTTACAACCCATTTGTCTGAAACTGTCAGTTTACATAAAATCTGAATCTCCACTTTTGGTAAGAAAAAGGGATTACCGGGGAGGGAGGTGGGGGACAAGGTTCCTTAAATAGTCTTTCTGACTTTTAACTATCCTTGGCTATGGAGGATTCCTAGTTTCTTTTTGGAACCCCCCCTTGACATTTCTTTTTAAAATGAAAGTTACGTACTTGCTATAATGATAGTTCTGTGTGGTCTGCTTCTGTTCTTCCTCAATGGATGGGTCCTTGGATCAGACTTCGGCAACTCAAGACTTTGGATCTCAAGTTCACTGTCTTCCCCTTAACCATAACCCCCTGCAAAGCCAATAATCTTAGTTTGCCAAAGAGAAAAAAATTGTACCTGGTAATTAACAGCAACACAAGAATGCTATACAACGTTACCCAACAAATTCTGAATGGTCTGGAAACTGATCTGGAGCTAAAAAGTACACTTGAAGGGCCTTTGGAAAAGGCTAGTGGTCAACCAGAATAAAAGCCAATAAGTTCCATAATCAGGAAGTGAGAGGGAAATTGAAGGATGGAAGCAGACAACACAATCTAATCCTATTGTAAGTGCATAACTTTCATATCTCAAGTGGTCTTTTCCATCCATTCATCTACAGATAGGACAGAGTCCCCACCTAATATAAACCTTAGGTGGATTCAAGTATATTGGGGAGGACGTCTGAACCAAATGCTGCCGTGCCTCTAGAAAGTAAATACAATTTATAATGGGATATGAAGGTATGAACGTTGGATCAAGTGGTTGCAGCACAAATGTGATCAACAGGTGCCCTAGAAAAGAAAGTTGTACAGGTTACAACATACCTAGTAGAGTGAGATTTCACAGGCATAGTAGGCATAATTAAATGTAGGCTTTTTTTTTTTTCACAAGTTATGCAAGAAACCATCTGGACAAAGTGACTTTGGAAACTCCATGACCCAGTTTGCTGCCTGAAAAGAATAAGAAAAGTTAGACTTCCTAAATGATTTCGTACAGTGAATGTAAAAATGAAGCTGCTTATGAACATCCAAATAAATGTAGTATGTATTTCTCCTTTGTTGAAAGAAGACTTGGAAATTAACATTTTGATTTAAATGTGTTTCAGTAGCTACCTTTGATAAAAAAAAGTATTGGTTCAAAGGAAAACTTTACATGAAAGAGCCTGGAGTCCTGATACCCTCTTTGCAGAAGTAACTACCACCACAAAACTATGTTCTCCATGTAAGGAACTGTAGCACCACCTTGGCTGCAGGTGCAAACAGCGGTCAAGTTAGTGCTTGAAGTAGAATGGCAGTGGCCCAAGAAGGAGGAGGATATAAAGGAGAGGCAATATCTCAAGGAGAAGTAGGAAGCAGATGTCTGAGAAGAAAACTACCCTCAGAAAGACTTTGGATAATTTCAAAGATACAATGGGGGACTGATTCTCTCCAATGTGGAAACTGGAAATAGATGACAACTGGATTTGGACAGTGGAATAGAGGACACCTTTCTTAAAAAAAAAAAAAAAGACTGGCTAGAAAGACCACTGGAAGAGGTGCTGAAAGTGGGTCTATATCTCTTTCCATGTCCCAAACAAAGTACAGTTGTGTACGCTTACCATAAATGTAGATGTTAGAGTGTATTCACTGTTGCAGTCATTACATTTGGGGTAATCTGCTGGCAGGTTGCCCTCAGTCGGCCTGAATAACAAAGTCTTGGGTCATGCGTCAGTTGCTGTCTCCTCTTCCATGACATCAGGGGTATAAAACATGCAGCCGACGCCATTTTAATCAGTTTTTCTTGCCCGAGATGTCAGGTGCCCCCCAAATGGGGAGCAAAAATATATATATACATAAAATAAACTGTAAATATATAAATGCACCTTAGACACAAAATTTACCTTCAACTAAAAGCAAACACACCACAAAGGCTTTTGAGTATAGTGAAGGAAAAATACGGTATAGAATGGGGGATGACGGGTGGGTAACCCGGACTGCAACAGTGAATACACTCAAACATCTACATTTATGGCAAGTGTACACAACTGTACTATGTTCTTCATGTTTCACTGTTGCAGTCATTACATTTGGGTAGAATCCCAAAGTTATGAATGGGAGGATGGAGCTAAACAGTATTAGGAGCAGCTATAAGGCCCTGAAGGACTGCAGTGGCAAAGCCTGCCCTGCATTTAGAGGAGAGAGATAAATGATAATGCTTTGTGAATGTATGAACAGAGCTCCAAGTAGCAGCTTCTAGAATGTCTTTGTTTGGGACCCCTCTGAGAAAAGCTGCTGAAGTAGAGGCAACCCTGGTGGAATGGGATCTGATCTCCTTGTGCACAGGTTTACCATGGTGCAAATAGCAGAAACGAATGCAGTGGCTTATCCATTTAGAAATATAGTCTGCTTTGATATAGCCTTCCCCTCTGATCCTGTAGCAAATGCTACCAGTAGTTGCTTGGACTTTCTTAGAGATTTTGTCCTGTTTAAGTAGAACCTTAGTTGTCTGTGTACATCCAATGAATGCAGAATCTGCTCCCCCTTGTTCTGTGGATTTGGGGAAAATGTTGGCAGGTGAATGGTCTGGTTAAGAGCCACACTGGATACCACCTTAGGCATAAAAGAAGGATTGGTCCTGAGGGCCACCCTGTCCGGGTAAAATATAATGAAAGGCTCCACTGCCATGAGAGCCTGTAGCTCTGAAACCCTTCTTGCTGAAGTGACTGCCAAAAGAAAAGCTGTCTTCCAAGACAGAAATTTTATATCCGCAGTAGCTGCTGGTTCAAAAAAAGGCAGGGAGAGTTTTTCCAGCACAAAATTGAGGTCCCATGCAGGAGTTGGTGTTCTCTTGGGAGGCCTTAAATTTTTGGCCCCTCTGAGATACTGTTTAAGCAGTGGATGAGAAAAGAGGGGAGGCTCTGTGTTGTAATGAGCCGAGATGGCAGAGGCATGGATTTGTATTGCAGAAAACGAAAGATAGGCCCTTGTCAAGCATCTCAGTTAAGTATTGTAAAATCTGAGGAATATTGGGCTTTGCTGAGTCTATTCCTTGTGCTTGGTTCCAAGCACAGAATCTCTTCCATTTGTCAGCATAAGATTTTCTAGTACTAGGCCTTCTGGCTTCCAAAATGACATCCATCACAGGTTTACTGAGAGATGTGGTTTGAATAATTAGTTGATTAGCCATGCTGCAAGACTTAGAGTTTGGAGCCGAGTGTGCAGAATTTGATAGTTCTGCTGAGACAGTAGAAGTGTTTGAGGAAAGTACCACGGAGGAAGGTGTGACATACTCCTTAGAAGCGGGTACCAGTGCTGGCGAGGCCAGTCCGGAGCAATTAGAATCATTTTTGTTTTTTCCTGTCTGACTTTTAGTAAGACCTTGGGGAGTAGAGGCAGAGAGGGAAAGGCATAGACTGACAGGTTTTTCCAGCTGAAGGATAGAGCATCCACTTTCCATGCTTTTTTTGTGATGAGTTCTTGTGCAGAATTTGTCCAACTGATAGATCTATTTGCCTCTCCCCAAAACTATGCCTGGGCTCCCCCATTTCTGTGTTAACATACTGAAGATTTCCAGTTTCCATTCGTGCTGGTACATAAGATTTCTGGTTAAATTTAGCACAAAACCGACAGCAAGGCACAGTGTGATCAGGGCCTAGGCAAGGAATACAGTACAAATGAAAATCCTTATGAGGTATTTGCTTCCTAAGTGCGGCTTTTAAACCAGAAATTTGAAAGAAATGGGAAAAAACTGCCCAAACGGCCAGTAGCTACAATTTCTGGGCCAGGAACCACTCTTCTTGTGGTAGATTGGTAAGCATTAGGTAGCCTCTCCCACTGATAAACTAGAAGGTTTCCCCTCCAACACAGAAAGGCTTGGGGGGCTCAGGAGCTTACAAACAGTCCTGGATACAGCAAGTCTGTATCTGGACTAGACAAGTTACAGGAAACAAGCTAGGAATTTTTTTTTTTTTTACAGAAAAGCAGCTAAAACAGCAGTAAATACAAATCAAATGCAGTGCAGGCTAGCACACGTGTATCAATATTACGGCAAATACAGTTTAATTAAATGCAATTAAATTAACAAATGACTAAAAAACAAGTGCAGAAGGCATTAAATTAGAAGGCTACTAACAAGCAGCAATAAGTGCAGAGTAAGAACAACTGAACAGATAGCACGCAGAACAGCAACTAAGACAGTTACCATAGGAGCAGCTGAAAATCTATATATTTTTTGAGGGAAGGAACACAGCAGAATTAAGAGGCTACAGGGGTTGTCCTTCTCAAATGCTCTCTTTGTACACAGTAGGAGAGCCTGAAATCAGAATATGATCTCACTGCACTCAGTTGAGTGAGAAAATGAGATAGGCCCAGAAGGAGTATCCAAATACAAACTTACAAGAGGGAGTATCTAAATACATACTTACAAGAGGGGCGGGCAGTTTTAAAGCCATCAAGATTAACACCAAGACAAGAACAGGGAGGGTGGGTGGGAGAAACAGTGGAGACAAGAGACAGAAACAATACAGCACACAAAAATAAAAGAAAAATCTTGAAGTTGTGCCATATAGTATTCTGGACGAAATTAGTTGTGAAGGCTGCCAGCCTAGCTAGATAGAATTATTAATAAAATGTTATGTTCTTGTAAATATTAATATGATCCACAGGCTTGCTTCACAGATGTAAGAAAACTGCTTTATGTTCGGAGCTTCAAAAATGTAACCACAGTGCACCCTGCTGGAAGAAAGCTGATAAGTAAAGGATTTTATAACTGTGTTTGATCTCAAGATCTGAGACAGAATGTCTGCAGCTAGAAATTCTTTATATTGCTTTAAGACAGAGATCATTACTAGGTTTCACGTGTAAAGTCTTTTATTGCTGCAACCTCCTGGCAGGTGCAGATTACAAAAAGAAATGTTAAGTTCTGTGAGCCTGGGAACTTTAGTAGAGAGGTAACAAGAATGATGTAATCTGAAAAGACTAAGCAGTGATGTGTATTAACAATTTAAGAGCCATCTCAGAAAATAAGAATAGCATTTTGTATTAGTCTTCAGACCTGTTAACAACTCACCAGTACTGTCTCTTTCTCTGTAAGTAAAGTTATTTAGATCTTAGTATTTCTCTTAGAGATAGATAGCAATACAGCCAGATTAGTCTAGCTGTTTTCTATATTTATGTTAGACTATCCTACAATATTGTTTTAAGGTATTTTCTGAACTCTCCATTATCACTGTATTGAATTGATGAGAAGTGTTGTGTTTTTATTATTTATTATTAAATATTTTAAACTTTTTAACTGTTGCTGGTTTGTGTGTAGAGATATTTAAGCTCTTAAGAGTACTTGCGTGTATTTGGTGACACTGTACAGGCCACTCCTAAGTAGCCTTCAAGTCTTAGTCACACTTGCTAATTAGATAACAACATTGCACAGCAGAACTGAACACTCTTTGGTAAGGGCCCTTACAGTAGCTGATAAGGGTGGTCGGTGGCAGTCGGTACTACCTTACAGGCTGGGCAGAATGGGGCATAGCTTGAGAACCTGTGCCAGCCTCCCCCGGAGTGTCTGCATGTTTGTATACAATTCATATTTCAAAGAGTGTGTGTGTGTGTGTGTGTGTGTGTGTGTGTGTGTGTGTGTGTGTGTGTGTGTGTGTCAGCTACTTGGACAGGGACACAAAGCACTGGTTGAACAGAGAGGGTTATGGAGGTTTTGGCTTGACCAATCGGCTGAGATCTTAACCCTATAGCTGTGCCAGTGGGAAGTCTTGTGGGGGATCTGGAGAGAAAGGGAGAAACCAGCCCCCAACCATAGACTGACTGTGATCTCTGTGTGCTCTTAAGGAACATTGTACTTCACATTGGGAAGATAAATACACACAGTAGACGCCCCTCACTGGTGCTAGTGGTGAGGAATGAGGCTCCTTGATTACTGGGCCAGTGCACGGGAGTCACACTAGTCACCACAGGAAATGGAGGAAAAGGCCCCGCTGTCAAGGGCCCAATATGGGACATAGTGTACCAAGGGGATAAAATCAACAGGGTCATCCACTAATGTGGATACTTCTTCCAGGTTTTGGAGAACTGTACTAGGTGGGATACTGGATCTATAATCTAAAACCAAAGGATTCTGAGCACCACATGAAGCAACTTCGTTTGGTACAAAGGGGTGGTGGTCACTACATCACCCAGTACCTTGAGACATAAAAAGAGCTTTTTGTAAAGCTAGAATCAATACCTTGCCTTGTAAGGAGCATATCCTGTGTTACAGTAGACATAGCTTGCTTGCTAGCACATCCAGGTTGCAGCCAATGAAAGTGAAAGCTGCAAAACAATGAGAAGAGATATTTCAAGGCTGACTGTTAATTCCTAGAATGCAGAACATAGAAGGTTATAAATTGGATCTCCGATCGTAACCATGTTACTATATTTTTCCAGACACAGATGCCAAAAAATTCACCTCAAGAGCAAAGCTCAACGGATGAATCTTGACATCCATGTTGAGAACCCATAAAATTATGTGGTTATAATCAGCGAGACCTTATCACGATGCTTTATAGTACATGGCAGCTTATCTACGCCTGGTACGATCAGTTACAAAAGAAAGAATACTTAGTGCGTTTTACTGGCTTTGAAAGACAGTAAAGCACTTAATGAGTGCTGTCACATAAACAACAAATGAAAGTCAGGGATAGTTTTTAAATACTACAGTAATTAAAATAAATGGCTTGCAGACTAACATCTGTAAACTTCAGAGGACGTACAGAGGGGATACTCAGGAACATAAAGATCATTCCTTACCTTAAAACCCAACCGTCACAAGCTTAGGGGTCTAGAAGAAATGCTACATACCTCAAAGCAATGTAACTCTCTCACTCTCCAGTACAGTACAACAGGTTTATCTTTTTTTCTGATTTTGGAGCATAATCATTGTGCTCCATGAACTACAACAAGATCAGAGAATCCCATGTTAAAACCAGAGCCTGAAAAGGAGGTGAAGGTAAGAGCAAGTCATCTCGGTATGGGATGATATTGGTTCTCTACCCTCTACTGGACTGCTATAAATGTACATGCACTTCGGAAACACCCTTGGGGGGGGGGGGTCAAGCCCAAACACAAGAGTCCAGAACTAGGTAATAACACTCTCTCCCCCAGAAGTGTACAAACCACCTGCATTACTGGGCAGTTCTGATAGAGAACAAGCACCCCAGAGGTCCAGATAAACAAGGAAGGAGTGACTGCAACAAGATCATACAAAATGTTTGCATGGGGGATAACACTGCTTAGGTTGCCATTCTTTTTTGGCCTTAAATAAATCTGGAGGAAAATCTCGATCCTTTGTCTGGCGAGACCTCCTACATGCCTTTCTTCTAGGCTCAGAACTCCCTTCTTGCTGCCTTAGAGAGTGGGACATCTGGCAAGTGTAAAGATTGTGGGGTCAATATTGTATGAAAGGGGTTTTCTACTCTCTCAGAATAATGTCTTTATCCAACAGTCCTTCATGATCAATTTACTGGTAGGTAGGACAGGTAGCCCCAATTGCCTTAAGGTAAGGCCCAAGTGCTTTTGCTAGCAACTACCTATGGGTAATCCATAGCCAACTGAAGATAGTTAATGACCTTTCTTTCTGGGATTAAAGCCTGTCTGGAAAATACCCTGGGCACTGGGGTTCTTTCACAAAACACTTGCTGGCTCCCTTGCAGAATGCCACCCCTAAAACACATTTGTTACTGTCTCTTCTGCATCCCCACAACAATATGCCAAGGAAAATGAGATTTTACAGCCGTATATCAACATTAACATCTGCTTGCCTCACAGCTACTTTTACACAAAACACAAGGGCCAAACAAAATTACCATGGGACTATAGGGGTAGGTTTCTTGCACAGACCACTAGCATTAGTATCTATGAACCTATTTCCTGAAGGTGATCTCGTACTTCTGGACTACACTGGCAACCCCTGAACTGCAGATTTAGGTTGTGGCTCAGGGGAACATGCTCTACTTTCACGGTCCATTCTCTCCTTTTTTGGAAAGACCTGGCTATTCCACCTACTGTACATTATTTTTAGTTATTCCCAACCTTTCTGCTCCTTTTCAGGATACTGTTTTTGAGACTTGCAGGTTACACATGACGCCACCCACAAAAAAAAAAGTCAAATGGTCACATGAAAGCCACAAGCAGCAGAAAGCCCAGGAAATTCAAACATAAAATGAAGCAGTGCACAGACCCTAATGCACAAGATATGCAGTATCTTTAAATGTGTACTAGTGGTGGTGAGAATCTGGCATTTCAGAAAACAGACAGCACTGGCAGTTGCAGGATTCCAGTCTGCATTAGGAGAAAGAAGAATCTGTAAAAGATCTTGTGGTTTCCCTACAGGAATTCATCAGCGCATGGCAGGAGTACTGTGGATGGGAACAAAGTACAATCATGCTTTAATGGTCTGCAACGTTTACAGGCAAGTTTTTTAGCTTTTTTCTCCAACACACACACACACACACACACACACACACACACACACACACACACACACACACACACACACACACACACACACTTACAGGCAAAGAGATATTAATGCTTGCTGCAAGCCTTTATGTGGAGTGCATGCTTTCTAAACTGAGCATAAAACTATGAGTAAGCTCCTCTCCTTACAGGAAGGAACCGAGTGTAATCAATGGACATAGTAAAACATGAAAAAAGTGATAAGTTTATAGCGTCAAACACAATTAAAGCATAGGTAAGAGTTACAAAACAAAAATAAGCACAAGGTTCCTGTGGCAATTTAAAGTGATAAACTTTACAGCACCCACCAATAAGCCAGGTATTTATGATAAGACAAGAACTGGTTGTAGTAACAGGCCAGCTAATGCAAATGGATGGGGCACAGTGGATAACTCGTTACATGACTGGAGACCAAAAATGTCCAAATGCTTCAGTTGCATACCATAGCGGTTGGTTACTAAATATTATAACTATAGGGCTCCATCTTCAGTACAAGCACAGTCATAGGTTCATAGGTAAGTACTAGGCTATTGGCCCTAGGGCCTATACAAGCCTAGGCAAAAAGGCACCCTGGCTTTCGCCACCCAAGAAGATTATTTTCCTGTGCCCCTGTCAAGCAGGACCACAGAAGTGATCCCTGGGGTGAATTTCCTATCACCCATCCAATCATCAAGATTTTTCTTGAAGAGTGATAATGAGGAGCTCTGTTTGACATATATAGGTAGTCTGTTCCAGAGTATGGGAAGTCTCTGGGACAGGAATCTTTCCCTCCAGCATGTTCTGTTTATTGTGGCGACAAGGTTTAGGTCCCTAGAGCGTGTAGCTCGGAGGGATTGGGATTTCTTTAAGTGGGGCATGTCCAACAGCTCTGGGTTTGACATTGCTTTGTATGTTAGGCAGAGATAGCCTCCGAGTAGGCAATATGCGAAGTAAAGCAGGAGTTTTTTTGAGACTGTCTGCGTAAGGCATCTGTTTGAGGCCAGTAATCCTCTTTGTAAGGTATTTTTATGGCCTTTTCAGTTGCTGTAGAGGTCTTGTGAGGTACATACCAAAAGGGGCATTGTTCTCTATAATGGGTCTAATGAGTAGAGGGGAACAATGACCTTTTTTTCTGGATGAGAAACCTTTTGTGATGAGGTGTGCCACGTAGAAGGATTTCCTGACCACTGTGGCGATGTGATTATCAAAGGAGAGACTGTCCACCTGTGTCCCAAGGTCACATCACAACTTCAGTGTTAAGTAGACTACTGCCTACGTGGTAGTTCATGGGTACAGAATTTTTACCAAAGGGGATGACAATGCACTTTTTGGCATTGAGCCCGAGACCATGTCTTTGACAACAGGCATCTGTCTCAGTGAGGCCCTTTTGTAGGATGTCCACATCGTTAGGAGTTTCGATTATGGCTCCTAGTTTGCAGTCATCTGCAAATTTAGTTAGCCAAATACCTTCTGTGTTTGGTATCTACCTCTCTGAAGTACAGGCTAACAGGAGAGGATCCCTGTGGTACTTCACTTGTCACTGGTCTGAAGTCTGATTTGGAGTCTGCTACTTTCACAGTATGGGTTCTGTCAGTAAACCAGTTGGCAACCCATCTTGTGACATAGGGATTTATACTTAGTTTAGTGAGTTTATATATAAATTCCAGAGTGGGGGATGGTGTTGAACGCCTTGGCGAGATCTAGATAGGCTGTGTGAACCACCTTACCCTCATCTATGGCTTTGGTGACTACTTCAAATAAGTCTATCAGGTTTAGGAGATATGATCTGCCTTTTACAAACCCAAACTGTATGGCTTTGGTGACTACTTCAAATAAGTCTATCAGGTTTAGGAGATATGATCTGCCTTTTACAAACCCAAACTGTGTGGGGTCCAAAGTTTGGAGATCTCCAATGTCTTTGTTTATGAGTTCCATGATGATACGTTCCATGGCCTTGCAGACATGGCTCATCAGGCTAATGGAGCGGTAGTTCCAGGGGTCTGCTTTGCCCCCCCCCCCTTTGTGGAGTGGAATAACTGTTGCGGTGTGCCATTCTATGAGCACAAAGCCTGAGGTGAGGCTATGATTGAACATGGTACTTGGGTGGGGTGCCAGTTCATTCTGTAGTTCATGTAGAAAGCAGCCTGGGATGTTGTCAGGTCCCATGGATGCTGTGTTCTTGGCTTTGGAGAGTGAGGTTTTTACCTGTGCAGTCGTGATTACAGGAACTTTGCATTTTTCTGGTATAAAGATGGGTCCTTTAGGGGGTGTAAGGGGGGTAAAGTTAGCACTGAACCTATCTGCCATGATGTTGGCAATATCAGTTGGTTCTGTATATTTAGTGTCATTGTGATGCAACTCAGAGCAGATTTGAGTGTGGCCATTGAGATTCTTGACATAGCTATAGAATACTTTGTGGCTGTCTTTAGAATCAGTGGCAATTTTGTTTTCATAACTAGCTTTGGAGGATTTTATGAGGGATCTCAGCTTCTTACTGAGGCTGACCAGGGAGTTCCTCCAATTGTGGGATTTTACTCTTTTTTTGCAACAGTTTCTTTCTTCTGTTGTAGAGATTGTTTATGGCAGACCACCACCAGATTAGCTTCCTTTTTTTTTTTTTTGGAGGATAGCATCTTGGTTCAGTTAGGGATAGCACGATCCATGCACTCGTGAAAAGTGCTTATAAAGTGCATCTGTGTAGGATTCAGCAGTCGTACCTCTATTGTCCATCTGCATGGGTATGAAGTTTGCCACTTCTGTCTTAAGCGTGAAGTTGGCTTTAGAGAAATTTTTTACGGTTGTTTTCCTAATGGGGGGTGGGAGCGGGATGTGGATGTCTAGGGTGATTAGCATGTGGTCGGATCTGACCAACGAGGAGCTGACCTCTGGTGTGGAACACCGGTCACCCATGTTGATGATGACCATGTCTAGGATATTGCTGCCCCTGGTGGGGGTGTGGATAAGTTCATCCAAGGCGTTGGGATTGAGGATTTCCAGAAAACGTTGAGCAAGAGAGTTGGTATACGAGTAGTTTTCCCAGTTAATGGTAGGGTAGTTGAAATCACCCATTATTTTGGGTTGTACCTTAATATTTTCCAGTGTATCAAGAAAAGAGGAGTGGGAATCCTGGGGCATGGTGGGGGGTCTGTAACAAGCTACAATCTGGATTGCGGTTTTTCCCAGAGTTAGTTGAACTTGGATAATCTCGGATGCATTATGCTGAGCAACTAGCTTGGAGGTATGAATATCCTTAATGAAAATTAACACGCCTCCACCTTCAGTGTTTCGGTCCAGGTTTGGTGGCCGAAAGGTGTGGTATGAATTATAGCCTGGTAATGCAGGGGTGCTCTCTGGAGCTTTGAACCAGTTCTCTGTCAATGCAGAGATGTCAATGTTCTCCATTTTAAGGAGTGCCTCGAGTGAGTGCATTTTGAGGTTTAGACTTCTAGCATTGAGTAGCATTACCCTCAGATTTTGCTTGCTTGTACCTGTTACGGTGGTGAATTTGTCATTTGAACTTTGCCTAAAAAAGGCACTATAGAGGTGGCAAGAGCCTTTGCCAGTATCCGGAATCCCAAGGGCGACAGGTACAGGCCATCTCTGGCAAAGCAGCGTGGTCTGTCGATCATGTCATCCCAGGCAGACAGATACTGGTGTCCCTTAGAATGACACAAGCTTAGCCAATTGTTAAAGTCAATCATTTTGTCCTTGCACTGTGGTATCATTCTGGGTAATGGCAGGATGCTACTCAGGGCTAGGGTCATACCTACCTGGGCTACAAGATCGGAGAGCTCCTCCATGTCTCTTTTCATGTAGTCCAGGGAGGTACGTCTCAGGTCATTCACATCAACATGGACAATGACAGAGTCATATTTGTACTTATTGTGGAGTTTCGGATTTTCCCAGTTAGGGGTCATTCACAGCAGAACTCCAGTCCGCTAATGACTGGCAGTGAATTTTTATGGTGATGAGTTGCCAGCCCGGTGCCCAACCTTCAAAGGCGGCACACCCACGCACCTACCTACCTGCAGGTCTTTAAATTCATTCAACCACAGGGAGGACATGCAGACTCTGCATAGAAAGCGCTCCAGCCGAGACTCGAACCGGAGAACCTCTTGCTGTGAGGTGACAATGCTAACCGCTGCACCACCGCAGCCTCAAGCACAGTCACATTGGGATATCTTTTAAAACAAATGCCACTTGGTTGCGCACAGGGAAAATAATAAATTTTGTATTAATTTTTATGTAAATAATTGCCTTTGTGTTTTACCTTGTTTAATAAAAAGTTGTGCAAATTTCTTAATACAGATGTGTCTAATATCATATGTGCAGAAACTTTTTAAAAAGCACAGTCGCATCGAGATACCTTTTAAAAAAAAGTTTCTGCGTATATGACAGACACATCTGTATTAAGAAATTTGCACAACCTTTTATTAAGCAATGTAAAACACAAAGACAATTATTTACATAAAATGAATACAAAATGTATTAATTCCTTCCCTGTGTGCAACTAAGTGGCGTTTTGTTTGCTGAGCAGTGTGCTATAGAAAACTCCAGTTACAGTTGTCAAGTCACAAAGTGGTTTGTACCATTACATCTGCCTGTAGGTACAGCACATTTGTGATTTGTACTGCATAATCCTACACAACTACATAGTTTCACATGCATACGTGTGCTTTTGAAGTCCAAGGTGAAGCAAGTGGGTTAGGTGCATACCTCTCAAGTGTGTACCTCATTATGAGGAACGTACCTCATTTGGGGTCTTAAAAAGTTCATGCTCCTCAAAGTTCTACATTGAAAGACTGTCACACATTCAGTGTTAGGAATAAGTGAAATCCATGGTAAATACAAATGAATCATATTAATTCATTAAAAGATCTTCTTTATAAGTAAAACTAGCATATTTTAACCATCCAATGACCTTCCTAGTTGAAGTTGTTAGCAAGCCATTAGTATGTGTTCCACATTTTTACCATTTGTTCCACAGTCTGAGGGCTAGTGTTCCTCATTTTGGAGATGGAAGGTTGAGAGCTATGGTTAGGTGTACTTTGACAAACTAGCTGAATCTGCTTCTGGCGAAATGGTGAGTAACACTATGCACTCTATTTTTCAGATTACAGTTTGTTTAGCAAGTGCTAAAAACACTGGCTTTGAGACACACACTGCTGATGGGATTCCTGACACTACGTCTCTTTAGAAGAAGTATGACCCTTACTCTGTTCTCTTCTCTTCTCTGAATGACCACTTGACTTCAGTAGTACCAAGTCGCATTGTGTACTTTCACTGACTGTGTCACTTTACTTTTACTCTGTTCAGGGAAACCAACAAACTGTCTAAAGTAACAGCATGTCAGAGTAAGATTTGAATTTTGAAATGCTATCTGTATGCATGAATTTATGATCTTGGTAGACTGGAATGGGTATTTAATTTTTGTTTGCATTTGTTTTTTCAGGTTTTCCAGTTATCACTCACCCCAGAAACAGAATCTGGTTAAGTGACTGGCTCAGAGTCACACAGGCAATGGAGACGGAGGGATCCAAACCTTGCACCTCTGGACCACATGAAACTGCTCGTTAACAGCTCCTCAGTCATCTAAAACAAGTGCCAGACGTATTGTTATCATATTCTTTTATGAATGTAAAGAAAGAAAAAGATAGCAAAAAGGCAAAGTACATAATTGCTTTTAAACCACTACAGTCGTCCTGCTGCTGCTTCTGGCATTTCCATTTTTGGTGCAGGACTCTTCAACTGTCTTGGAGGAAAAAGGTTAAAGTTTTTTTTTTTGAGTGCACATATCTCCTTTCTTTCTGTGCCATACAGTTAGGACAGCTCAATTTATTTCATATATACAGATACCTATACCCGATATACTACTACATACATAGACAGATATAAATTATTATACACACATACATACACACAAACTATGTTACAGTCTGGCTACAATAAATCAAGCATTATATTTGTCTGTTGTACAACAGCTGTCACGAACAGTCAATTCATGCACATCACTGGTGGTGCACAGTGATTTGGACAGGTTTTCTGTGATCATGTACAATACTGAAACTTAGTACATTTCTATTAATTTTAAATACATCAGTATCTATACAAGTAGCATTAGGCACAAAGTAATTATTCTGCTGACTGTTGTATGTATAATGAAATGGTGGCAAAAGACATGAGAAAGACCATATAAATATCCCATACAAGAATAGTTTTGTTGCTTTGCTTATGCAACAGTTTTCTTCTGTTTTGTATACTACGATATGTTTGTCTGCATGAAAACAAATTAGGCCTCGATGTTGTATCCATATCATTTTGTATTTTTCCTCTTCTAAAATTAGCAAGACAGCCGTTTAATTACTGTTGTATGCCCCCCCTCAGAATTTGTATATCTTTGGCTACAGATAAAACATAGTGTTTGGGGAAACCCAAGTTTATCACACATGCACCCCCAACAATGAGGCAAAGCCAGGATTGCCTAGGCCAAACAATGACAACACTGTGATGTCAAAGGAAACAAATGTAGCTGAGGGTTATTCCTTCTCTGAAACTGTATGACCTAGTACGGAGGATATTTAGAGATCAAGTGTTTGTAAGTAGCTGATCTCATACTACACACTGAATTGATCTTTTCACATACTGTGGCCGCAGCATTAGGATCTCAGCTAGGCTGCTTTCCTCAACCCCGCCCCCCCCCCCCCCCGTGGTTTCCCCTCTAGACTGCATCTCTCTTCTGCAAATTCCTGGATCCACCACTGTGTGGGTCAGCTGATAAGAAGCATGCCCAACAAGGTAAGGATCACCCAAATGACGGAGTAAAATTCACATGCTATCTGTAACCCCTTTTGTCAAAAGGGGTGACTTCAGCAGGCCAACTACCATGCTACTACATTACTGAAAAAGACGCTTAGCCACTGAACCATCTTTAAAGGTCAGCCAGGGGAAAATAAAATCATGAATAGAACAATATTTTTGAATTGATTAAGCAAATGCAAACATATCAAGAATTTCTAAAATGCACAACTAGCTCACACACTTCATGGTGATGGAAAGACTGGAGTGGAAATAGAAAGGGAGAATAAGAAACAGGGACGTACATTTCCAACACACATTTATTAGAGCACAATTAAAAAGTGCAGGGAGAATGTACCACTGTTTGGGAAGCAGGTATACTTCCTTTAAGAGTTCTGCAGAGAATTTTCTTTAAAGATTAAATTACTTTTAGGTATTTTGAAAAGGATCTAGTACAAAGAAACTGATCAGTGGAATGGTGTGTATTCCCTAGGCTTAAGTATTGCAAACTCCAACATACAGCATCAAATAATTCCTGACACAGTCCAAAATGCAAGTCCTGCAGCCAGAAAAAGAAGAGTCTTGCAACAGACACTTGTCAGTTAAAAGCACAAAAGAAGCTTGATATTTGTTGCCGATCTATTTCTGCTTTAGTTTTAAGAACTAGAATGATAAAAATAAAAACTATTTTAAATAGCTTAGAGTGATACAGTGTTAGATGCCCAGCTTGCCTACTGCCATCCTATCACTGTAGCAGCTAATAAAAACCATCTTGCCTACTGCCATCCTGCTTTCAGAGAAGCTGCAGTGCATTATCTTTCTGACCAGGAAAAAAAAAAAATAAAAAATATGTGTCGATTTGGATTTGGTTATACGTTGATGCAGTGGTTTTCATCCATCCAAATTACATGGTTTTGGAAGCGTGCTAGTGTTTCATGGGTTTGACAGTCCTTGTTGCAAAAGAACCAGACATAATTTACGTTTACCAATTTCTATTGCATCCTAAAAAGTATGACTTACTATCTTGCATACCAACAAAATTTCTTGTCGAAGTCGCCAGTCAGGAAGGCTTTATGAGGTATTGTTCTAAATGCCATGAGAATAAATGATTGGTAGCTGATGTAAATCGGTGAGGAGTTAAGAACACCTTGTTTTTTTAAAATGTATTCAAAAAATTAAAGGGTCATTAGGGTTGGGAGTACAGAAATTGGTCTGAAGTCACTTGTCTTGGACTAATGAATTTTAGGTTCGGGTTTAATAACCGGTTGTTTTCAGATGGAGCTAGAGGCATAGGTTGTGAAGGGGCTGAATAATGTGGCCCTTGCAGAAATGAATAAGCCATTGAAGTCCATCAATGCCTAAGGGGCAACAGCAGAATTTGATTCAATATTGTTTTTTTAACACTCCCCCATCCTCACATTCATCATCTTCTTTCGGCTGTTCCAGTCAGAGGTCGCCACAGCAGATCACCTGGTTCCATTTCTTCCTGTCCTCTGCATCTTGCTCTGTCACACCAACCACCTGCATGTCCTCTCTCACCACATCCATAAACCTCATCTTAGGCCTTCCTCTTTTCCTGTTACCTGGTAGCTTCATCCTTAGCATCTTTTTCCCAATGTACTCAGCATCCCTCCTCAGCACATGTCCAAACCAACATAATCGTGCCTCTCTGGCTTTCTCTCCAAACCTTCCAACCTGGGCTGACCCTCTAATATACTTATTCCTAATCCTGTCCACCCTCATCACACCCAGTGCAAATCTTAACATCTTTAATTCTGCCACATCCAGCTCAAACTCCTGCCTTTTTGTCAATGCCAGTGTCTTCAACCCATATAACATAGCTGGTCTCACTACCCTCTTGTAGACCTCCCCTTTCACTCTTACAGGTACTCGTATGTCACAAATCACTCCTGACACTTCCCCACCCACTCCATCCTGCCTGTACTCTCTTCTTCACCTCTCTTCCACTTCCACATTCACCGTTACTCCGAACTATTGACTCCAAGTATTTAAACTCATCCACCTTCGACACCTCTACTCCTTGCATCCTCACCATTCCTCTATCCTCCCTCTCATTCACACACACATATATTCGGTCTTAGTCCTGCTGACCTTCATTCCTCTTCTCTCTAGAGCATATCTCCATCTCTCCAGGGTCTCCTCCACCTGTTCCCTACTCTCACTACAGATCACAATGTCATCTGCAAACATCATAGTCCACGGGGACTCCTGTCTGATCTCGTCTGTCAACCTGTCCATCACCATTGCAAATAAGAAAGGGCTCAGAGATGATCCTTGATGTAACCCCACCTCCACCTTAAATGCATCAGTCACTCCCACCGCAGACCTCACCGCTGTCACACTACCCTCATACATATCCTGTACCACTCTTACATACTTTTCTGACACTCCTGACTTCCTCATACAATACCACAACTCCTCTCTAGGCACTCTGTCATATGCTTTCTCTAAGTCTACAAAAACACAATGCAACTCCTTCCGACATTCTCTGTACTTCATCACTCTCAGAGCAAAGATCGCATCTGTAGTGCTTTTTCCTGGCATGAAACCATACTGCTGATCACGAATCATCACGTCCCTTCTTAACCTTGCTTCCACTACTCTTTCCCATAACTTCATGCGGTGACTGATCAATTTAATCCCACTGTAGTTACTACAGCTCTGCACAGCACCCTTATTCTTAAAATCGGTACCAAAACACTTTCTCCATTCCTCAGGCATCCTCTCACTTTCCAAGATTTCATTAAACAATCTGGTTAAAAACTCCACTGCCATTTCACCTAAACACCTCCATGCTTCCACAGGTATGTCATCTGGGCCAACAGCCTTTCCATTCTTCATTCTCTTCATAGCTATCCTTACTTCCTCCTTACTAATCCATTGTACTTCATGATTCACTATCCCTACATCATCCAACCTTCTCTCCCTCTCATTCTCTTCATTCATCAACCCCTCAAAGTACTCTTTCCATCTCCTCAACACACTCTCCTCGCTTGTGAGTATGTTTCCCTCATTATCCTTTATCACCTTTACCTGCTGCACATCTTTCCTAGCTCGGTCCCTCTGTCTAGCAAATCGGTACAGGTCCTCTTCTCCCTCCTTAGTATCCAACCTTTCATACAACTCTTCATATGCTTTACTCCCCCATCCTCACATTCCCAAAATAAAAGGAATGAAATGCTGCAGTATGGAGCTGGAAGAGTTTGGGAATAGAGGAAGCTACACAAATTCCTGGAGGACATTAGTCATGTAATGAGTACTGAACGGAGTTTTTTCTGATGGTGTTAACTGGTCTCTGGTACAATTTAAGTATTTACCACATATTTTTTCCTACTTTCTATTGGTGATGGATTGTACTAACTGGAGATGAAAGATTTGTATCTTACTGGGGTTTTCTTAGACAGATTTCTTAGGTGGATGAAATTGCTTCTATGTTTAGCTGTTGGGCACTTTTTTCCACTACGCCCCAGCAGTGTACTTTACATTAGAGTTTCATTTCTTGACCATTCCAAAGATTTTCATCTTACTTTCAGAAGTCCTCACTACTTTGAATAACTTACTTTGTAAGGTTAACAGAGCTGCAGTAAGGGAACTGGCCACAGAGTTAGGATCTGTGCTGGTTAGGACACTAATCAAATCAGGCAAGTTCCTCTTTCAAGGTTATATTTTTCTAAAAGTAGAATGTATGTGAGGTATTGAGGATGTTTAGGCTAAAGGAGATGGTCGATTACTCAAGTGGAAGTACAGATAAGGAGGATATGAAGGAGGGGTGGTTTGCGAACATTAGGTTTAGTAGTGCCAAGCATTTACCAGTTTTAAAACTGAGAGACTAAATGTCAACTCAAACTAAACAACCAACATTCTAAAACTATTGTTGGGATAAAAAGTTTTAACAATAGTTTTAGAATGTTGGTTGTTTAGTAGTTTTAGAGTGTTTAACACTGCATGTCAAGTTTTAATTGATCTACTGATAATTGGTTAATTACTGTGATTGCATAAAAGGGCTAGGTGGAATGAATGAAAGTATCAGTTGTGAAGAAGTCCCTCCCTACATTGGGGATGAAAGCGCTTATCTGTGTTTCTGAATAAAGTGTTGTACTGTGGCTGGCATTTTCCTTCTTCTGGTTATCTGATAGACCAACCCCAGCAAGAGACAATGAAGCTGTGGAAGCCTTGACAGAAAAAAACTGGCATGTCATCAGTAGTGGAATGAACAGACCCTATATAAGAGGAGAACTGAAAATCAGGACCTACGAAGGCAAGCAATGTACTGACATCTAAAAGAATGACATATCAGAAATTCCAGCCATTGACACTGAATTTACTGATGCTTGAACATGAGAAACTTTTGAGGGAACATGAGCAAAATTCTTGGCTAGGCTTACAAGGGCCTCCACAGGCCAATAGCCTAGTATCATCCTATGAACCTGTAAGAGAAATGAATCACAAAAATAAAGATCTGGGCAAGCACACATCAGTAGAAAAGATAAAAGGTATGACCAAAACATGCAACAAAAATATGCTAGAACTACAAGGAAAAGAGTGGAGATTCAGACCATCTTAAAGCAGCAACAGCCATCTGAGCATAACATTTTGGGAAGCCCGCCAACGCAAGACAGCTGCAAGTTTTAACAACTGGACTTGCATCTTTGGAGAAAGATGAGCCTAAAGCTCTAGTACTACTACAGTAATGAGTTTAATCAAATTCTTTTCAATACCACCTGAATCGTACAACTATTTTGAGAGAAAATAATCTTCAATAAAAACTGTGTTTTCAGACACAGATGGCTGGGTGGAAGAATTCTTTGAAAAATAACTCTCCTCCAAAGTTCTTAATGAAAGAATGTTTGGACTCCTTTAAGTTTACAAATTTGCACAGAAAATGGAGTTTGAGAAGAAAAAACATATTTGCTTTTCACAATGTAGATTTTTTTTCATTAAGAAACATTTTCTAAAACTTTACGATACCAATATTTACGGTTAGTTATTGCTGAAATTCTTAAAATGCATCTTCAGTTATACAGTATAAGAGTCTACGCACCTAGTGTAGCCATCAACAGAAATACATGCGACAGGTACGTCTTCAGAACAGAAGAGAGCATGTTACAAGTACTTCTAAGGGCAACCTTATGACAGAACAAGGGTATAACTAGAAAATAATTAAATTTCTTTACAGAAAAAGACCTCCTCCATAAGGAAACCCAACGCCATTTCGGATTGTTGCTTTTGAACAGCAAACAAAAATTTCAGAGAAAGACCAGGGGTGTGGTGAATGACAGGAAAGTAGGAAGTAGCAGTCTGTCAAATTTTTACTGGCTGAAAAGTTCTAATACCTTCAACACACATCCTAACTATTTAATGGACCAGGTAACAATTTAACCACAAAATTTTAATAGAGTACCCACTCATGGGCAAAACAAATGCAACAACACTGACTCCGATTCTCTCAATTCTCTCACTTCTTTTCCTCTTCCTTTATCCAATTCATGTCTCACTTTTTCCTTCTCCACCTTTGAACTCAACTCTCAAACCTCCTCTTCCCTTTTATTCTACCATCTAGTACTACCTCTCCCGGAATAGCATAATTATAAACAGTAGTACAACTTTGTACAAGAATTTTATTCACCTCTCGACTTTTTTTGTATTCACAATACCATCCTGCTATTTTTGTATTCACAGCACCATCCTGCAAGCTAGTTCTGTTTCTTACAGGAACTGCCATAACTATTTATTACATAGTATCATCAATGTCTACGTTGTACATAGTAAGCAAATCAGGTATACTCTACAATATCAGACGTTAAACATGAGTGATAAGAAAGCAAACACACATACAAGGTGATTCTTTTTCCAACAAATCCAGGAAGATATCACATCTTGCAGCAGTCTGCCCACACTAAAAAAAGTTTTTTTTTTCACAATTTCAACATCCAAACTTTTCTGCTTGTCTTAGTGCTGCAAAATACACTGCCAAGGCTAGACATAACCTGTGGAAAATTAGTAAAGCTTTCTGAGCCATATCACCTCATTTCTAACATTCCCTAGAATAATCTTATGACGAGAGAAAAAAAAAGTTTTCTGCCTTTTAAGTGACCCAGGTTTCAATGGAAATAAAAATTCTCTGAAGCAAGAGTACAGGTGAGCCACAAGCTGTCTGTAATTACACAATGACACACAAAATGAACAGAGCTTTTTTATTCTGAAACTGAAAGTCAGGAACCAGAGATTCCATCACTGCTGACATAAATATCACCTTATCCAGCCATGCCACGAAATATCCAAGTGTCATCATATATTCAGCCTTTAAAGCGCACCAACAGCAACACTGGGAATAATCAATCGGAATTTGATGTAAATGTGAAGCCATGGATTCAACTGTGAGTATTACTGCTTTAACTATTCTGTAGTAAAGTCCATCTTACACAAATAAAGCATAAATGCAATTTTGTGTGTAATACAAAGCCCCCCCCCCCACAACTACCACACAAACCTTTTTCCTGTAAGCACAACTCGAACATTTGCTATGCATTAAAAAAGAAAGAAAATTAATATAAAGACTACAAAGACAGTTTTAGTCATCTTTTTTTTTCTAGACCTCCACATTACTTTTGGAAGGGATCATGCTTACCTCCCTGAACTCAACTCAGACTTTCCCGTTTCACATGCTCCCCACACACACAAAGCTACAACTCTGGACCACTGAATATTTTTGACTATTTTCAGAGTGTGGACTTCCTCTTAAGCAGTCAGACACAGATTTAAATGCTGACCCCCACCACCGTGTCTTTCAATTTTAAGTTCTGCACAAATGACTAAATAGGGCTTTACACACAGTACTTTTCTACAGCTCGCCCTCACCCACAAATCTGATGAGTTTCCCCCAAACACTGATTTCTGCGGCACACATTACGTTTTTGTGAAATCAACAGAATTCATTCATTCTTAGGATTACCAACTTAACTTAATTTAGGGTCACAGAAGAACCAGAAGTTATATGGGCACAAAGCAAATTAAACTAATCCTAGACGGATACAACCCCACTGCAGAACACACAATACACGTACTGAAAGAATCCGGTTGGAACCATGCCAAGTAACACAGCACACCACTGGAAGACAGTATTCACAAAACCCAATACAGACACAGGAACAGAGTAAGACTCCATAAAAAAGGTACAATAACTAAGAACATAACTGGAGAACCAAGCACTGAGGCAGTAATATAAGCTACTGTGCTACTGCATGCCACCCTACAACTAGGACCATAAATTTGCATATTACAGTGTTGGTCATAGCATCAAATTCTATACGCCATTGCAGTTACTTTATATTATCCATGATGAGACAAATTTATACAAACCCCTTGCTAAAAACTGCTGAAAACAGAATGCACACAAATCAGCCAAGTATTTTACTACTCAAAAGTTTTTATAACCATAAAAACAGCCACTTTACAGTTATCAAAAATGCTGTCTCCACTAAGCATTAAGCCACATTACTTTGGATTAAAAAACACTACCAATTACACCCTATTACTTCCAAGAAAGCAAAAATATACTTCTACTCAAAACCTTCCATTAACATTTTCCCTTAACATGCAACCTGGCCCAAATTAATAAAGCAAAATGCATTTCCTATTGTAAATATCCCCTGCGTATGTTTCTTACTGGCAAGCTAGAATGCACTGGCCTGCAGCATAAAGATTTCCTGATCTTGCACATTTAACAAATTACCTCAATAGTTGCAAGTAGTTAATCAACAAGCCAGCACTAGCTGTACTTCTGATAAAACAAAAACAGCTCATTTCTGCAGACATCAAGTAACCCAATATGTACACAATTTAGCCAAGCAGCAGTTATTTATACAACTACAAAACAGTAGTAAAAAGAAAGAGGTGCACAGACAGATTATAACATGATGCAATTCCCCCCCCCCCAAATATGCTGCATATCATTTTGCTCTAGCAGCAGGACATCAACCCAATCCTTTTTCCCCAAAACACTAGAGACAAAACTCATGGTCGTAAAACTAAACTTCTAAAAGAGTAAACATAAATTGAAGTGTGATGCTGCATTACCATACTTGAAGGAAGCTAAACAGCAGGGATTGAAAATTAATTCCACAGAGAAGGAGAAAAAAAAAGTCTGAAAGTGCTACTGAAAATATGAAGTGAAAACAGAGAATGTAGGATATTCACAGACAGTAACATGGAAGCCTCCATTTTGCAAACTACAACACCCACCATACATTTCGCACAGAGTTCTATACCTAGTAGTAAATAAGGATAACAACCAAACAGAAATACATGCATACATACATTTTTCATGGTACAGACATGACACATTTTCAATGTGGCCGTAATAACATTAGCTTAAATCTCTATAAATGAGCTCACAAAGTTCTGTTTTTTTTAATTAATAAACAGACCACTCTTTTTCCCAATATTTACAAGAAAAACGGTAGAGCTCACAAAGTTCTGTTTTTTTTAATTAATAAACTGACCACTCTTTTTCCCAATATTTACAATAAAAACGGTAAACACACACATTGATCAGAAAATTTATCATGTCAGTGTCCTATGGCAACAGCTAAGCAGTAAACAGACACTCAAGTAATTTCATCTACAGGTAGGTGCCCATACTGAGAAAAAAAATCCAATTCACGCTATCCACACTGAATGAAAAACATGTTTACATATTTATTTTACTTAAAAATGTCACGTTTGCAAAAAAATTGAAAGAAAACAAATCAAAACCACCAATAAATAAAAATCCAAAACAGAATGCCAACACTGAACTCTGACCACATTACTTTCGGCAGCCACAGGTGTAGTTGCAGTCCACCTTTTCTGTAAAAGCCCAAACACAAAGCCAGGAACCTTTATCTACATACAGTCAAGCAAAATACCAAGTAGATACCATGAATCCCCTCTGTGGTCTGACCCAAACAGATTGGCCCAATTTATAGAATATAAATGAAAAAAAAAAACTCTCTGTATAACCACACATATAACCAAAGTCTGCAGTAAGTTGAGAAATGGCCCACGATTTTCAAAAAGTCTCAAATTCACAAAGACATTGTCTAACATAACAGCAGCTATGAACCACTTTTGTCCCACCTGGTTTGTTTATTTCCCCACCTACAGGATAAACTGCAGACAATTTTTTTCTCATAGAACTGTCACACATTTGTAGTACCCACTTCTGAACCTCCCCCTCTTCAGAAGATTGTTCAAATTATTCACGATGCTGTGCAATAATACTTCTGTGGTATACCCTTCATATACTGGTATCTTCTGGTAGTGTTCCCATGTGTACACTTTTTCCCACAAACATACATGTTGGTGTGCGCCAGTGAAAACTTATAATTCCTTAGGAATAAAACGGTACATATATGTATAGATTCACACCCTGGTTTCAAATCCATTTCTGCTTCTTTTTCCAAGACAACACAGATCAAGCTCTGTTTAGTTTCTTTACATGTCGACAGACATAAAAGTACCTCCTGAAATGCCTGTATCCATTTGCAACTAGAAGCGGCAGCATAATGGTTAAGATACTTAACAGTACAAAAAACTCTTGCACACATCTTGCATCCTGTGTATCAGTCTCCAAATAAGGGGCAAAGTGTGGTCTGAATTATACATCGCTTTTCGCCAAGCATTAAAGGTATATAATAGACTAGAAATGCTTTAAAAATGTTCCATCAAGAGGCTTCAACCTGCAATAAAACCAATAAATCAGACAAGAAAGGAGCCGTCTCAAGTCAGATTTAACTGGAGGCTGCAATTTAACAGATAACAAGGAAAAAAATATTTTAAGCCAAAGTCTCAAAACAGCTACTGCCTTCGTCCACTCCTCTAAATGCAATTCAACAGACTTTTGTGCAAAAATTCCAAAAAGGCAAATTACTTAATTCACTCCCCTAAATGCAAGAGTTGAAAAAAGAAATCATGCAGGTCTTGATTGCAATCTCTAAATGATACAGATGCCTGACTACTATGGCAAAAGTTAAACAAAGGCAGATACCGTTTCTCTGTCACCGAACCTCTATATGCTTAAAAAGAAAACTGCTGGGGCTTCAGCCTGTGTTCCAGCACCCTTAGTCCGGAGTGCACAAATCGATCAACAGGGCAAACAAATGCTCAACTGCACTACTGGCATTAAAATCAATCAACCAACTTTGGTTTATACACAAGTTTCAGTAAGACTAATGCAATCCTGGGAAAAAGGTAGTAATTTACACCTGTCCCCTCAAGGAGTACAAATTTGACCTCGAACGGGCAATAATTCGCACGTAATTATAAGGCCTGGGAAACTTTTGCAAGCTGACGGATAATATGAATCTTTAAGACTTATCTTGAAGCACGTCAGAAGACTAGACAGCATCCAAGGCTATCGACACAATACACATACTACATGAAAAAACACTAGAAACAAAATGATCCGAAACACATGACTCCCACACACTGTTTTTACACTGGTTACTGCAGAAAGACGGTAACTGGCTCAGCAAGATGATCACATTAATATAAGAACTAACAGGCCACCAAAAAGGAAGAACATAGAGTAACTCCAATTAGGTAGTTTCCCACTCTTACACGAACACTGTGGTTACAAAAATAGTCTGGATTACTGCTTAATACTTTAACTAACCTATCTTCGGAGTCCATGCGGCTGAGAGGTTCTCCGTCTGAAGATGACACTTCCAAACTGGCCCGTCTCATCTTGCCTTCTTCCTCCCCATCCTTATTGTAAATTCCACTGTCAGCGGCGTCTCCATTAAGTAGATCCCCTACTCGGTCTTCCGCCTCTTTAGGTTCTCGATTAACCTCCTTATCTAGACCGTCCCCATCGAGACTGGCCGGACTATCACTGCTGTCCTCAACACCACTACTAGAACTACTGCTGCTGTTCACGTTCTCATAGTCCTCCTCTTCATCTTTCCCAGTCTGGCTGGCTGAACCAGGACTATGAACACTACGGGAGTCAACAGTCATTCCATTTATTCTTGGAATACCCTTCGGTGGTGGCACTGTATCCCCAGTTTCACAGTGGTTCGCCGGAGGTGGCGAATCCTGGTCAGAGACTTCAGCAGAAGCGGCAGCCATGACACCCCCTCTCGCGAGTTCACACAAACAGATGCAACAGCAGCAGCAACACGAGGGTGAGGATGCGCGGGCACGCAATGGGAAAATGCAGGCCACGCGCGCCATGGGTAGTTTCTTGGGCCAAAGCAATCTTCTGTAAGAGCTCGGGGAAGTATATTTAAGAGTTTGTTGTGATATCGCTATATTCCTCTTAGTTTTGGATGTTTTGCCTCTAAATGAGAACATATATCTGTTATTTAGAAGTACTACGTGGGGCCGCAACTAATATAAAAATGTATGTGAGCTTTGTGTTTATCCAGTTGCTATGCAAACGATAATTTTTGTTCTCCATCAAAGAACGTGGAAAAGTATGCACGTGCCTGCAGATAATAATAATAATCTGAATTATCAAACGCTGTTGAGTTGTGGGTCTTAGCTGTGAACTTTTGCTACCAAAAATCGGGACTTAACTTTCAATCTTTTAACTAGGAATGTCACAACTTTTTCAGAATGTTTTGCTATTTATAATCGGATTCATTGGTACCCTCTCTTACTGTTTATACTTAGATGTCTGTTTATTGATTGGCATGGCACACGGACGTGGAGATAAAAATAATGCATTAGCGTCTTAGACAAGTTAATACACATACAATTTCTAGACGCATGTTAAACGTTAAACAGTGTTTAGATCTGTTTCCAGTTTTTAAGTGCAGCTTGGCAATCAGCATGTTTGTATGATTACTGCTAAACATTAACAGGACGTTTTCAGTAGACTGGAGTGTTGAACAAAACAGGATAACACGCAACAACTATCCACCTCATGTAGACTTCCAGTCTCGCACAGTACAATAGATATTGTAAAACTCTTTGTGGTCCTGATCACAGACGGGGTTATAAAACGAAGTGGAATACGAATACATATTCTGGACAGCAAATTGGTACATATTTAAATGACTCCATTAATTAATTATGTATGTAGTTTTTTTCCCTCCACCCAATGCACTGTGGCACCCTCTCTTAATATCCTTCGGTGCAAACTGATACTAAGTGTGACCAGTTTGCATGTATGAAGGCTAGCTGCATTCAGGATAGCCAAACAGTATTTGCTGGCAAATCATAGTACTTGAAAGCCCCAAGTGTCCTAAAAAATTTGAAATAATAGTTCCAAAAAAAGCCATCTATCCACCCAGCAGACATACCACTCGCAATCGAGCACCCTTGTGACAAACACACTCAAGGTTATATGAGGGATAGCTAATGGCATGTGGTACCAAACTGTACTGCTGCAGACTGCTAGTACAGTTCTAATCAGCGCTTTTGCCACCCTCAATCCAGCAGTGCCCTTATTTCATCCACTAGCTATAGCAGGAGAGCTGAACGGTTCATGCAGTCTGGTCCAGACATCACCATCTCCCGCACACCCTTGACCATCTAATGGCAGACCAACCCACCACAAACTTAGCTTACAAAAACCTAAAACATGGTCGTCCCCGAAAAAGAAACGATTATCACGCCTTCAGATCCAGTTTTGTGAGTAAGTTGCATTGTCTGTATTATTTTCTATTGGACTTTGAGCAAATAAGCATAACTTTCATTAATCCTTTTCATTTTAGCCTACAAATTAAATATCAAATGTATGTGTTCATAGGTAGGTACTAGGCTATAAGCCTGAGGGCCAAAGCAAGCCCAGCCAACAGTGTACCATGTATTGTTAAATTCCTGCCCCTCTATCGAGCAGTGCCCCAGACATAATCCCGGGGGTGAATTTCCTATCACCCATCCACTTATCAAGGTTTTTCTTGAATAGTGCTAACGACGAGCTCTGCTTGATCTGGATGGGAATCTTGATCCAGCGCATGGGAAGTGTCTGTGTCACAAATCTATCCCTCCAGCGTGTCCTATTTATTGCTGTGGTAAGGTTTAGGTCCCTAGAGCGTGTAGCTCGGGGAGATTGAGATTTCTTCAAGTGGAGCACGTCCAATAATTCTGGGTTTGACATAGCTTTGTATGTCAGACAGAGGTCTCCTCGTAGTAAGCGGTATCCGACCAAGTAGAGTTTGTTTCTTGAGCCGGTCGGCATAGGGCGATTGTTTGAGGCCAGCGATCCCCTTGGTGAGGTACTTTTGGGGCCTCTCAAGTTGTTGTAGGTGTCTTGTGAGGTACATCACAAATGGGGCATTGTATTCAATGAGGGGTCTGATAAGTGATGAGTAGAGGGGAACGATGACTTCTTTATTTTTAGATGTGAACCCTTTTGTAATTAAGTGGGCCACGTAGAAAGATTTTTCTGACCACTGTGGCAATGTGGTTATCAAAGGAGAGATTACTATCCACTTGGGTCCAAAGGTCTCTTATCACACTTTCTGTGTTGAGTGAACTTCCCCTTATTTGGTAATTCATGGGTACAGTGTTTTTGCCAAAGGGGATAACAATGCACTTTTTGGCATTTAGTTTGAGGCCAAGTTTTTGACTCCAGGTGTCAGTCTCTGTGAGGCCGTTTCGCAGGACGCCTACGTCGGCAGGGGAATCAATAATGGCACCCAGTTTGCAGTCCTCTGCGAACTTGGTTAGCCATAGACCCTTGGTGTTTGCTTGCACTTCAGAGAAGTATATACTGAACAGGAGGGGTCCCAGGACTGAACCCTGGGGTACTCCACTTGTCACTGGTTTGGAGTCAGATCTGGAGTCAGCAACTTTTACTGTGTGGGTTCTGTCCGTGAGCCATTTGGCCACCCATCTCGTGACGTAAGGGTTTATGTTAAGGTTGGTGAGTTAATCAATGATTCCTGAATGAGAGATAGTGTCCAGGTAGGCTGTGTGGACTGCCTTGCCCTCGTATTTCGGTCTGGATTTTGTGGCCGAAACGTGTGATATGAGTTATAACCTGGTAGTGCTGGGGTGCTCTCGGGGGCCTTGAACCAGGTCTCAGTCACTGCACAGATGCCGATGTTCTCCATTTTGAGGAGTGCCTCGAGTGAGGGCATTTTGAGGTTTACACTCCTAACGTTGAGTAACATTGTCCTCAGTTTTTTGTTTCCTGTAGTTCTTATGGTGGTAAGTTTGTTTTTTGAGCTTTGCCTAAAACAGGCACTATAGGGGCGGCAAGAGCCTTGGCCAATATTCTGAATCCCAGGGGGGTGACAGGTGCAGGCCATCTCTGGCGAAGCATCGTGGCCTGTCAAGCATGTCATCCCAGGCAGACAGATACCGGATCCCCTTTGAATGACACCAGAAGCTTAGCCAATTGTTGAAGCTGATCATCTTATCCCTGTACTGTGGTATCATTTTTGATGAAGGCAGGATGCTACTCAGGGCTAGGGTCATACCTGCCTGGGCTACAAGATCAGAGTAAGGTAGTTATCTCAACTGTCCAGATTTTTGCACAACGTTCAGTTTTTTGCCTTATATTTTTGGTCTGTTCCTCATAAAATTTGTGGTTTGTGGCAGATCACTAAGGAATGAAGTCACTAAATAATGACATACATTTTAGTTTCAGACTTCATATCCATAAAAAATGCATGCTAGCACAAATCCTGCTAATCTAGCAACTTTAAAGGTTTAGCAATATTTAAAATCTGTCCCTATTTTTTTGGGCCTCTGTCTCCCAATTATTTTAGGCTTTGTCCAGATTTCTTGTGCTAAAACGTTGACGGGTGTAATCACAACATCATGAAGAATGCCACTCATTGTGTAGTTTTGTCTTAAAATGCCATCTCATACTCTGGTTGTGAAATCAATTTTAAAATGGAATTGCAAAATGACATGTCTAACTTTTTGACATAAACCCTTAAGATCAGTATTTTTAATGGTTTGTTTGAAACTGTGGGTGCTAAAGTTATGACTTTGTGTTAATTTGGGGAAAATTTCTTTATTAAAAAAATACATGACAAAAACACTTTGTGTTCACTGTTAGTAAGCATTTGATATAACAAATGCGTATTTTTTAACTAGTACATTTATGTGAAATACATAATTTTTGTTGCAGATGCATGCAGTAGTTTATTATGCAAATAGTGAGCAAAAAAGATATTCCAGTCTCTCTCATCAGTGTAGAGAGTCTGATTAGTGGCTTAAGTGTTCAACTGCACAAGCAGAGGAAAATGAGGGTGTGCAATTCCTAGGAGGGGAAGGAATCCTGTCGGTGGTAGTCATGTCTCTCATGCTTCAGCTTCATTTGAAAAATGAAAGGACTACAAGGCTGGAAGGGACAACCTGGCCTGGAAGTGTGTCTGCTTAAGATGGCTATGCTTCCTGAGCTATATCTAATTATCTGCCCAGCCTAATATAGATGCATCACATAATGGGTGCATTAGGACTGAAATCCAACAAACTTAGCTGTTGTGAGCAGCAGTGGCACCTCCATGGGATGTCCCTATTCCTGTGCAGTTGGTGACTGGCCATAGTGGGAGGTCAGTCCGGTCATGGTCTGGAAGGCTATAAAAATGCCAGACACAACCTGGTCTGAAATCACAGAATGAATGGAAGGGGACTTAGAAGCCATCCTGCTGTAGCAGACATCCTGAACCAAGTATAATCTATATACTAGAATAGAAATAAGATATTCTGGAATATTTTCAATTAAGAATAATGTTACTATGTTGATAGTTCATGGGGCTGTATGACGAAGAAATTCGTGTGCTGTAGTATTCCTTATAAAACATATAGGCAGCAGGTTTATATTTATTTATTTGGATATTGTACTGTCTAATCATAGCATATATGGCAGTTATAATATGGGACTAAATCTGTTTGTAGTTTGATTAAATACTTTAGTATTTATTTGTGTTGTAGTCACACAGTTGTAAGTACAACATTTCATTAGCTTAGACTATTGTTTCAGGTTATAGCTTTTGTTTTTGATGGAAACATAGAATATTTTTCCTGTTTTTTTTTTTTTTTGCCTTTGAAGTAGATTCATATGTTTACCAAGGCAACACACAAAACTATAGTACTTAGTTTAATCTTTGACTGCTAAAACTCATATAGCCCATATACACAACAAATACAACCAAATAAATTGTTGCAGAATGACTTGTCTGCTATTTCCTGATAATTTGTTTTTTATCCCCTTTCTTCCTTCTAGTAGATTGCTGCAGTCCATTACCGGTGCATGTCAGTGTTCACAATGAGACAACTAGTCTACGTAGCATGTACATTAAATGCATTTAATAATCTGCTTCTACTGTGTTCCTTCCCTCTACCTTATTTTTTCCACCAGTCCCATACTGCCAATGGTATGCATAGAAAGGGAGACAGGAAAGAATTACATTGTCAAATCCAGAACAAGATGATCCTGTGTTAAAAAATATTTTGAAATTGCTCAAAATTTTTGAGTTATAAAGTAAATTTACATAAAACAAAATCCATATCTGTATACTCTGTTTCTACATAAGAATTAGTGCAACAATTCCTATACCCTTCGGGGAATGAAATAAATGAAGTATCTAACAGTACGGCTTAGGAAGGACTAGTTAGTAGCAGCAAAGGACATGTGAGGGAAATCTAAGCAGAAGATAATTCAAAAGGTAAAAAGAGTGGAAGTTCTTGATTATGGACCTGGATAGTATGATTCAGGCAATGAAAATGTTTTTAGTCGCTTTGATTCCATCAGATTGGCCAGACATATTTCTGTCAATCGGATGAGAAATTATGACAAGAAATAAATAAGGAAATGGAAAACTTTATTTTAGAAGAACGTTAATGTAGAGTTAACTGGGATAAGATGATCATAGTGATGGAGTAAGGGAGCATGAGATTCCCTTATGTAAAGGGATATTTAAAAGTTACACTGTTAGTTAAGGCTGTTAGGTATACTAGAGTGCATAAACCAAAATGGAAAGATATGGTAAGGCAAGAAGGTACAGCAAGAGATTATTTTATTGGAAGCTGGTGTTTGGGGGAGAACAAGAACAATTCAGGTAAAACATTATGTATATAAACTGGTTGTTTGTATTTTGGCAGATAAACTAGAAAGGGAATAGAATAAGGAGATTTTAGCTGATGGAGTTCACAAATAAAGGGATAAGAAGTAGGCAATAAACAGTATAAAATAACAGGAGGAAGTTAACCAAGTAGCCAAGCTAATGTTGCCAAATTATCGGAGGAGGAAAACTAATAGCATGGGAGGAAGTAAAAGAAATGTTTGATTATATGATAGTTGTAGGATCCTTTATCGAGGAATAACAGCAGAACACAGGCAAAGAAAGAGGAGGTATAGCTGAGTGGCCACCCCAGTGGAATATTTGCTGGAACCAAGAACAGACTGGGTTGTAAAACGGGATACTTAATTGGGTGTGCAGAATTCCATATTATAATTATAAAAATCTGTCAGAGGAACTCTGTCAGGATTAGGAGAAAAAATTATTTGTGGCCAAATTGCAAAGGATCAATGGAGGAAGTGCACAAGGCTTTTGTGCAACTAAATCAAGATGGTTTAGGACTGGCTTAAGATATTTGCATAATAGTGCTTACATAAATATCTTGCATCCCAAGCAGATTGCAGAGGAACTTTCCTCAGGTTCAGAGTAACTGTTGTAGGTGCGTGGAGGGTGAGAGGGGAAACTGGGAGCATGTGTTTTGGGAGTGTGCAGAGTTCACAGAGATCAAAGGCACATTAAAAATCGCCATAGGGCAGATGCTGGATTAATAAGAGGAAACCATGAAAGAGGTGATACTTCTAAGTTGGACTAGGAGAGCTAGAATGTCAGAATTTAAGAATTCCTTGTTAACTTTAATTATGTTAGTAGCCAGAAAAAAGTAATAACCAGAAAGTGGAGATCAAAGGTTAGACCAACCTTGAAAGATATCCTGTGTATTATAAAGAAAATAAAACCATGTGTTGTGGGCTCATTAGGGGAAGGAACAAGATGCATGGGGAAGAAGTTAATGTTTTGAATAACTGAAAATTTAGCAAAAATAAAATAGTAGTAAATGGCATTCAGATTTATTGGTTGGAAAAGTCCATAGTTTGAAATGTTAAAACATTTGTGCAACAAAAAAAAGAAAGAAAGAAACAAGAGTATATAAATTCATTGAGCATATGATTGCAATATGATGCTGATGATAACTTTGTATGCATGTTATTTGATAAATTGTAAGCTCTGTAAAGCTGTGTTGAAATAAATTCCCAGTCCACAGGTCGATTTGGTAGTCCCTTCCATAGGTTTACAGCCCTGACTAGGAAGAGCTACGTTTTCAGAAGAGTTGTTGATCCCCACAGTTTGCTTCCTGAGCTCCCTCTTTCCTACCTTCCAAGACATCCTGTTACACGTGACCCCTTCACATCCCTGAAACAAGACTTTATGTGCCAACATAGTTTCCCTTCTTCTAGTCTCCAAACAGATGCGCTCTTGTTCCAATATTTTTTGGTTTTAACTTATTCCCCTCCATTATTAACAGCTTTCTGCTGGCTTTACCCTGGTCTCCTTCCAGCAGTTGATGTCCCCCCTTCTGAACTGCACACTACGCTTAAGATGTTGCATGGCCAGAGCTCAGTAGAGCAGGAGCATTATTTCTTCACTTCTGGAGTCTGTCCTATAAAGCAGCATCCCAGCATTCTTTTTGCTGCTTCTAGAACTTCTCACTGTGTTCATGGTACTCCAGACCAGGTGTGATAAGCACTCTTAATCTTTTTCCTTCTCTGTCACCATCAGTTCTACCCATTCTAGTTGACATATCAAGGTTGATGTGGCCAAAATGCAATGATTTGCATTTGTCTGCACTGAACCTCAAATGCCATTTTCAGTCTTTTCAAGTGCATTCTTAAATCTTTCCCCAATTTTTTTTTTTTTTACTGTTGCACTTATCTTTGTGTCATAAATAAATTGGTTGATCCCGTTCTCCTTTTCCTCAGATATGTTAGAAATTAATACAATACTGGAATCTTGATCACCCCCTTCTTTACCTCAGTAATCATTCTCTTTATTGTTATCCCTGTCACCACAACCCTATGTGTTCTACACTGCATCCATTTTGTAGTCCAGCTATTTACTTTTGGTCCTTTTCCCAAACCTTTGCAATTTTCCTAGCAACTGCCTATGTGATTTGGAGTGAAAGGCCTTGATGAATTCCATTTAAGCCGCATAGTCTGGTAGTCCTTTGGAAGTACTCGTGTAACCCTGTCATAAAACTGAATCAGGTTTGATCGATAGTTCCTTTTGGCAATGAACCTGTGTTGGTTGTCCTGAAGACAGTAATGAGTCTTTCCTTCACAATTCTGTACGTGACCTTCTCTGCCACTGCTGTTAGGGCTGACTGGCCTGTAGTTATCTGTTCTGCCCCATTTGTAAAAGGACACCACTAATGCTATACCCCAGTCCTCAGGCACTGGTCAGTAATCTTTTGACAGTCCCTGTCAGGGAGTCTGCTAACACAATGTCCATATTCCTGAGGATTATGCGAAGCAGTGCTTTTTGTCTCTGTATCGATTTTAAATGTACTCTGTTTACTCTACAGTACTCTAGAGTGACCCCTACAACTCTCTCCCTCCCTACACATTCTACAGCCACACTACCCTCCCCATCCCTACCCCTCCCTGCATCCTCTCACTATGCTCTACTTCTCTCTTCCTCCTAGCCCAACCCTTACACTACTCCCTCTCTCAGTTCTCATACACTCACAAATAAAATATTGATAAAACTCATCTTCTACTAGGTAAGAACAATGTTATGTTCTATGGTTATAAAGGAAAAAAACACACTACTGATCATCAACAATGTGCATAGTCTACTCTTATCATGTGACGCTGTCCTTTAGTAGGTTAGGGACTATGTGTTTTTTGTCTGTCATTAGATTAACATAATGTTATGCTTTTGGTATAAAACTCTGTCCTTTATTAGGTTAGGAACTATGTTATTTTTGTCTGTCATCTGGTTAACATAATGTTATACTTTTGCCAAAAACCTTGTGTACCACAGCATCCCACATGCTGATCAGTATGCCAAGTCAACAAAGTAACTTAACCTGTTACTGTATATTAATTTCCATTTATCCTGTTAATTACCACTACTTCAGATAATGTATCTATACAGTGGATGTAAAAAGTGTACACACCCCTCTCAAAATACCAGGTTTTTGTGATATAAAAAATAAGACGATAATAAATCATTTCAAAACTTTTCCCACCTTTAATGTGACCTATAACATGTACAATTTAATTGAAAAACAAACAAATATGTTAGGGGAAAAATATAAAAAAATAAAAAATGTACAATAAGCTGGTTGCATAAGTGTGCACACCCTTAAAGTAATACTTTGTTGAAGCACCTTTTGATTTAATTACAGCATTGTCTTCTTGGGTACACACCTGCCATCAATTAAAGAGACTGATTAACCCCAAATAAAGTTCAGCTGTCTTAGTAGGATTTTCTTGACATTTACTCAGTTGCCTGCTACAGCAAAAGACATTGTTCGCAGAGAGCTTACAAACATCAAAGGGATCTCATTGTTGAAAGGTATCAGTCAGGAGAAGGGTACGAAAACATTTTCACAGCATTGTCTGTACCATGGAACACAGTGAAGACAGTCATCAAAAAGTTGAGAAAATATGGGACAACAGTGACATTGCAAAGAATTGGACGTCCCTCCAAAATTAATGAAAAGACAAGACAAAAACTGGTCAGGGAGGCTGCCAAGAGACCTACAGCAGCACTGAAGGAGCTGCAGGAATTTCTGGCCAGTACTGGTTGTGTACTACTTGTGACAACAATCTCCCGTATTCTCCATATGTCTGGACTGTGGGGTAGAGTTGTAAGACAGAAGCCTTTTCTTACACAGAAAAACATCCAGGCCCAGGTAAAATTTGCAAAACAATACATAGTCTCCCAAAAGCATGTGGGAAAATGTGTTATGGTCTGATAAGACCAAAGTTGAACATTTTGGCCATAATTCCAAAAGGTATGTTTGGCGCAAAAACAATACTTCGCATCACCAAAAGAACACCATCCCCCCACTGTGAAGCATGGCGGTGGCAGTATCATGCTTTAGGGTTGCTTTTCTTCAGCTGGAATCTGGGGCTTTA
>NC_056745.1:811069087-811071674 GCF_019279795.1 Protopterus annectens
TTCAGATTAGTAAGTAAACAAGAGGCTTAAAACAGGGTAGAGAGTAGATCAGAGCGGGCAATAGCAGTTTTAGCAGGTAGGGTTAGGAAAGGTTTAATCTTATATAGTGAGCCAAGTTTTTTGTTTATGGTTTTAATATTTTGGTTGACATGCATATCACATTTAAGGTTATTATTCACGATTATACCTAAGAGTTTTGTATAGGCCTCTGGTGAGCAAATGTTACCATTATTAGATTTTATGGTAAAGGATAGTGAGGAGCACCTATGTGTGGGGGAAAAAAGAAGCGGCTTAGTTTTATTAGGATTTAAGGTCAGACACCGTTCAGATAGCGAATTTTCAACTGTATTAAAAGTATTCTGGGTTAATGTCAGAAGAGTTGATTGGGTGGTGGCTGATCAAATCATTGTGGTGTCATCTGCATATTGAATGCTGGCTGCATCTGGGATGACAGTGTGGAGGTCATTAATAAAAATAGAAAAAAGAAGGGGTCCTAATATAGACCGCCGGGGGACACCTAAGGTGTTGGGTTGGAGGTTGGATAGTTTGTCCTGCCATAGGACATCCTGCTGTCTACCACCTAGATAAGATTGGCACCAGTGGAAAGCATGGTTGTCTAAGGAAATGATTTTCAGTGTATGAATAAGTAGTTGATGGTTAACCATGTCGAAGGCCTTGGAGAGATCAAGGAAGGGGGCCGAAAAAAGTTTATTATTGTTTTGATTTTGGTTTATGACATTAGAGAAAGAGAGAAGGGCCAACGTGGTACTGTGATGGGGTCTGAATCCATGCTGAGAGTTTGCCAACAGTTTGTTCTGAATGAGATAATGAATAAGTTGTTTATGGATACACTTCTCCAGAATTTTAGCCAATGGAGAAAGAATAGCTATGGGTCTAAAATTAGACAGTTCAGTGGAGCTGCCTCCTTTATGAAGTGGTATAACGTGGGATATTTTTCAGATGGAGGGAATGGTAGCTTCTGCTATGGTCCGGTTGATTAAGATGGAGATGAGGTATGCTATGGCATCTGCTGCTTTTTGCAGATACTCTGCAGGAAGAAGATCCGCCGAAAGGGTAGTTGGTTTTAGTTTTTTAAGTAGGGCTCGGATAAGTGATTTAGAAACTGGTTGGAAGCTAAAGGAGAGTTGGATTCAGGGAGTAGCAATATTCACATTAGAGCATCTAGGGGTTAGTTGGCTAGCTAGGGACTGAATGGTCTCAGTAAAGAAACTATTGAATGTATTTTCAACGTCTTCCGAAGATTTATGGATAGAAGCTGACGTGGTTGTAGTTCTGGTTTGTCCTGGGTGAAGAAAATGTTGTTTATACCTGCCCAGAACTTTTGAGGGTTGTTCTGATTCTTCTGGTGAAGATGGAAATAAAAAGTTTTTTGTCTAGTATAATGGATTTTTTTGCCTCATTCCTTAGTTGCCGATATTTAATTTGATCTTGAGGGGCTTTCGGTATATGCCAAGTGGTCCAAGCCTTGTTTCTGAGTATGAGTTTTATTTTAGTATCTTTAGAGAGCCACGGTGCAACTTTTGTTCTAGTTTTGATGGAGCATGCGGGAGCATGAGAATGGCAAGGAATTTGGAGTTAAAATAGGCTAGAGGTTCATCCAGAGGTAGATGTTTTAGGGCTGACCAATTACATAGTTTGAGTTCAGTTTGGAAGTTAATGGGGTTAAAATTCTTATTTCTTACTGTTCTGTAGGTGGGCTGGCAGGGATTGCTAGCTGTGTGCTTAATGATATAGGTTATCTATATAGGTGTGTGTGTGTGTGTGTGTGTGTGTGTGTGTGTGTGTGTGTGTGTGTGTGTGTGTGTGTGTGTGTGTGTGTACATATAATATATGCACACACACATATAACTATATATATATATATATATATATATATATATATATATATATATATATATGTATGTGTGTGTGTCTATATATATATATATATATGTATATATATATATATATATATATATGTATATATATATATATATATATATATATATATATATATATATAGATTAACTTCAGAATCTCGAAATTCCAAAACATTGACGACCATATGATCGATGTTTCGGAATATTGAAATTTCGAAACCAAAAAAAAAAAAAAATGTTTCTACATGGGGCAAGCCCCCTGTGCCCCCCACACCCCTGCTACTTAAATATTCCAACTCCGAGATTACACTACAGCGAGGAAAAGGGAAATTACCCATACTACGCTGTATGCAAATCTCCATTCACAATGTTGGGATTCCGAAAGTTCGATCATATGGTCCCGGCCATATGAAATTCGATCTTTCAAGATTTCGACATTGTGAAATGTTCCCATATATGCATATATATATATATATATATATATATATATATATATATAGAGAGATTCAATGCATTTGGTCGAATTACACTTAGTCGAAAATGATTCCAGTCATTTCACTACACTGAAAGCTCACGTGATCAAAGTTAATTTGGTTGAAAATGGAATATAGCCCCTGCACCACTGCAGTGCAACCCTGGAGTGAGAATATTAAATAAGATGGGGTATGGAGGGCACATCCCCCCACATTATGACAATAGCTTTTACT
>NC_056745.1:811072174-811100669 GCF_019279795.1 Protopterus annectens
TATATATATACAAATATATATATATATGCATATATATATATATATATATATATATATATGCATATATATATATATATGCATATATATATATATATATATATATATATATATATATATATATATATATACATATATACATTTATATACATAATGCATAGATTGAACTGAGACTGCACCTTCTTCAACCTACAGTCATACAAATATTATGCACACTCCTTCTCATCATAGTCTCACAGATACTTTATAAATTAACACATTAGACAGCAATGCAAGTTTCCCAGTACCAATTTGCAGAGATTCCTTTTTTTATCAAATAAGTGTTACACAATAATTGGGGCGTTTTAACTTCAAATCTAGCAATGTCAGACAAACTAGGTCCCACACCCCTATCTGCACACAAAAAAAAACAAAGTTCCTGAAGTTATCTTTTAAAAATAGGGATTCTCAGTTTGTTTTATACCCTGTAGATAGTATTAAACATTCTTCTGGTATGCATAACTGTGGAAAATGTGTTGTATGTACACACATTTATGAGTGCAACTCTTATAAGTTCAAACAGAATAATTTTACAGCTTCATTTCATCAGTACTTTGATTGTTAAACTGAGTTTATCGTATATGCACAACTGATAGCAGCTGAGACCAATATACTTAGTAGATGACAGTGACTGGATGTGATTATGGCTACACAAAGAACAATGCCATTTTTTGTTGGTTGTACATGGGCCTTGGTAGTGCTCTTTCTGACACATCACAAAAATATAAGGGATTTAGAAGCCCTATATGGGCATGTTTGTGGTGCATTTATTTTTTGACCAGATTAAATGATTTAAATGTGAGTATAAAAAAGAGATAGAAAGGAAAAGTAAGCAGACAGTAGAACATAAGGTGAGGAAATACGGACTGAGAAGGTTGTAGCTGCAATAGGAGGGTAATACTCTTTTTTGGGATAGGTGCCCATTTTATATTTTTGAAGAGAAAGGAACATTGGTGAAGGAAATAGGGGAAGAAAGAAGAAGATAAAGAGTTTTACGTTAGGCAGCAGGGGAAGACAGACTTGACTGAGTAGATGTGTGGTAACACACTGAGGGAAGTGAACACAGTGATGAAGGAAACATTAGACAAACAGAGGTAAGACAGTGGTGAGAAATGGACTGAATGATCAATAGGGGTGGGCATGACCACAAAAGGGAGAGGAACACTTGGTTGTGGGATAGGTTTTGGTGTCTGCAGTGGAATCTCCCCCAGCTGAGACCCACTGGGTGGTTACTTGTCACCCTGGGTTCTGTCACCACTGGGCTGTAGGTCAGATGGTGGTGCTACTGCTAGGCAGGGACACAACTCAACAAGTCACCAGAGCGGGTTATCCATATAGCCAATTTGGGCATCCAGTTTCCTGTCTGAATTATCCTCCACAATCTCTGCCAGCTGCTGACTGGTGATAAAGGCATCACGTCCACTTGCACTGCTACCAGCAGGTTTAACTATATCAGCCTTCTGGCTACCTGAAGCAGGTGGTGCAGGTAGGGCAGAAGGTGTAGAGACAGCTGTGGCAGGCTGTGACCCAAATGTGCTGGGTGCTTCCAGCAGTGGGGATGGGGGTGGTGGCAGCAGTACTGCTGCCGCCTATGGGGAACAAACAGGCTTTGCCAGTGGGTTACATGCCGGTTGTTGTGCTAGTCCTACAGCAGTAAAAGAATTGGAGACAAAACAAAATAAATTTATGTAAGAAAGAATATAAGGACGGTGGGGTGGGGGGTACAAATGCAATGAAAAACTGAAATTCTTACTATGTTAATACTAATACAGTTAAACATAGTATATCTGTTTGGCTCAAAAATACTCATCAATTCAACAAGTCTATTATTACTTTTAATTGCCTGTAGTCAGAGATGCAATACTGATGTCTGAAATTAATGTGCATATACAAAGGCAACATGCTGCTTAGGCTTAGATAATTTAATCACGTGATAGGCAAATGAAACAATTGCTGTTTTATATTGAAACATGTCCACTAAACTAATAATGATGATCTTACATATTTTGCTGATGTAATGCTGTAGTTATACTAACAAGACAGAAAAATACACCTTAAATATTTTTCAAGATAACACAATTTTGGGGGGATTTAACCCACGGGCATTAAAAGCAGGCCCTTAACATCCTGACGCACTTACTCATCTAAGCAATGGCATGTGTGCACAAGCACACTAATAGCACTGATAGTCATACTGCTACCTTTGTACTATGGCAGTAATGACAGAAGTGGCACTGGTGTATGAAAGGTATATATATTTTTGGAATGAATCAATATCATAGTTCCATTATGAAGCATGTACACTCAAACCAGCGCATTCAGAGGTGGTCCAGACTACTCCTGTACAGCTTCCTATTCCTTTCAATCTTTTCAGGGGCTACAGACATAAAAAAGGCATTATGTAATATTTGAGGATGTTATTCAGTGCCAATTTAAATGTGCATCTAATATAACAGTTCTATTTACATTATGTAGCTAGTGACCACTGCTTAATTTCATCCTTTTTTTCGATATAGGAGGTCAGGATTCTGGCATCTTATGTCACTATAATGGTGATGACACAGTTCCCCCATATGCAAGATGCCAATTACATGAGTCACTTACTGGCCCAAACTATTTCAAACTAAACTTCAGCCTTATACAAAGGCCCTTCATAGCCCTCCTGCAGGAGCTTCATGTCCTCATTAGGATTATTAGCTGAAGAAACATCCTTCTCCAACAGTAATGTCTCACCTTAAAGAACCTCAGGGAAAAGTGACAGAGAATTGGTGCCCAAATCAGGTCTAACATGTCCCATCTTCTGTGCAATGACTGGGATTAATGGGAAGCTCATTTGCACGATGGATGGCAACTTCAGAAAATATAGGTACTGTATTATTGCGGTTCACAATGGCAGTTTAAGGTGTGAAACATGGCAGTCCTCGATGTCTGTATAGGCTTTTCAGGCAACATGCTCCACAGCATCTCCATGCCCAGATGGTTAAATATGGAGTGACACTTAACCCTTCCCAAAAGCATAGACTGACCATGCATGTAGAGTGCTATCTGCATGGATGAAGAGGTGTACCCAGTATTGAATAGATTTCCACACATTTACCAGGTGTGCTTGTCATGTAAATTGAGCAATTCAGAAAAAATAATGAACTGATTCTTATCTGGCATATTCATTGTGTCCTGAGAAGTCAATCTACATAATACAAGTGTGATGAGAAACATAGAGCCTCATCACTCTACAGAAAAAAACACAGCTGCAAGAGTTTGATTCCTGCTAAGAGTGATTTTGGACAATTTCCTCACCCTAACATGTCTGCTTGTATAAGACAAGTGTTATTCTTACATATCTGTTCATTTGTATTATAAATGCTTTTACCTGCTTTTTAACCTGGTGCTTATAAGGGATGTCAATTTGTGAGTACTTTTTTCATGTGTTGGCCAAAATGTACTGAGAGGGAGATTGCAAGGATGCAGCAAGTAGAAGCCTACAGGATTGTTAAGTTGTATGGGAGACACTCTGAGGTCGCATTCAGAGCACTGTTCAATACTATTTTAATGTCTTATGCTTTACACATATGCTACTAGCCATAATATTTGTAGCAGTGTTAATGTAATGGTCATGCGTTCTTAGTCAGTTGCACTTCTGTAATTGTTTTCTGAGGGATATGTGGTCAGTAAAGCCAGATGCCTGACATTTACACAGAGTGTGGATACAGATATTTAACTGTTTGACACAAATACAGCACACTATACTGTCTAGGGGGATAATAGTAACACTGTTTGGATTTGTAACGCCCATGCAGTAACAAGGTTGTTAATTTCACTGTTTCTCATACCAACATAGCAATTCTTAAAAATAGGACACATAGATAAAAAATACTGCATCTTCTGGGCAACTGACATACACCTAAAAGCCAAAATTCTTTTTTTTTTAATTTCTCCAAGTCTTTTGGGTTTCTAAGACCGTGATGGGAATGGACACTATTCCTAAGTCAAAGTATGATTAAAGTTCATGAACTTAGTTTTGTTTCAGTCTTTGATGCCAGCCAGAAGTGCTCTTCGCAGCATCCACAATGTGCCCAGTAATAACTCCTACAATTCGTATGGGTTACATGTATTGGAAACATATCTAAATATGGTTGTAGATTCTTTTGTATGACACGTTATTCCTACTACTACTCTTGGAACTGTCTGGGTATCTTTCTTCCACATTACTCTCATTTCTGCCTACAAATCCTGATATTTTATGAGTTTGTGTCTTTGTACACAAGACACTAGTCACTGGGTGTGGCGATTTCAATGATCAATGCTACTTTTGTCTTATTTTTTTGGACCACTATATCCATTTTTCTCGCATCTATCTTTTGAACTGTTGGTAATGGGTGACCTCATGTGATGTAGACTTCATAATTTTCTGTGATGCTTTGTGGCTCATGTTTCTAGTATTTTTAGCCACTTCAATACCATAATGTTTGCACAATCCCCAGTGCAACAGACTTGCCACATTATTATGCCTTTCAGTATACAGTCCTTCTGCCATTAGTATATTACAGTCAGCAATGAGGTCTGCAACTGTTTCTAATTCTTTTTTACAAAGCCTACATTTGGTTGTTTCTCCCACATGTTCAATGGACTTTGTAAACCAATGTGTACATAGCCCATTATCTTGGGACGCCAATATTAACCTTTCATCTCTTGGTTTGAATTCGCCTCTCTTTAACCATTCCTGTGTTTGATCATGAACAACATGAGATTCTTCCAAACATTTTCTATACTTGCAACTATATTTATGCATTTTCCACATTTCTTGCTCAAATTCTTCAATGTTCAGAGTAAGATGGTACTCCAGGCCCTCTGTCTCCATGGCTAACCACGTTTTGACAGCGATGCAACCGAACAGCCCTGTATGAGCATGGGCTGAGATTGTCACCAATGTGAAGGTAGTGGGTGTGCAGAACCACAGATACAGAGTGGTACAACTCAGGGCCACAGATATGAACCACGGTGCCACCTATAGAGCTGGAGCCATGGGATGGTAAAGTGGGGCAAGAGCTGGGGATGGGGTCATAAACTGAACCACCACATACAGAGACAGAAGAGTTCCTGGCCTCTTTTAAAGGGAGTACCACCTCCACAGGATCCCATAATGCAGTGATGGATGCTACGGCAGAGCTGGACAGGCCTCGGAGAGTATCCACTGTATATGTCCCAGGTATGTAGCCTATTTCAGTGTATTAATACCAGCAAGCTGCCTTTACCTCTTAGTCACCACAAAATTTCATTAAATCTGTCTGAATTATGGCATGCAGGTACACCAGGGATTCAGTGACTATAGCTATTTGCACAAGGTATGGGTATGAATATCACACTTTATCATATTTATAGTTGTATAAATCTCAGTTGCATGTATCATTGTGGTGCTGGGTCATACTTACAGTGGATATTTTGTACTTTGGTATATTCACAGGTGATTCTTTAATCTGAAGCACCACTGTGGAACAGCCCCCATCTGATGTTGGAGGATCTGTAGCCTCTGATAATGGTAGGGGGGATGAGCTGGCACAGTCAAAGAGTACAGAGTGTGTGCTTGACACGAGTGTGACCACACCCAGGAAACTGACCCACCTCTCCATACTGTAACTAACAGCATATAAACCATTGCTAACTAGAAGGAGACCAAAAGTTAAACAAGTAAGAGTATGGCCAGAGGATGCAGTCTCAGCACTCCAGGACTGTTTCAAGAGCACAGACTGGAGCATATTCAAGGAGGCGGCTACTGAGAACCAGTGTAGCAACCTAGAGGAGTACACAGAGGCAGTGATGGGCTACATCTCAAAATGTGTGGATGATGTGACAGTCACCAAAACCATCATCACACGAGCCAACCAGAAACCCTGGTTGACAAGAGAGATGTATGAACTACTGAAAGCAAGGCAGCCTTCATGTATGGAGACAGGGAAACCCTCAGAACAGCCAGAGCAAATATGAATAAGGGATTGAGGGAAGCAAAATGTACCTATGGCAGAAAGATCCAGAGCTACTTCTCTGACCAAAAAGACCCCAGGTGCCTATGGCAGGGTATCCAGTCCATAACCGACTACAGACCCCTGCCTTCGCAATGTGAGGACAACAAGGAATTCCTAAATAAGCTGAATGTCTACTTCAGCTGATTCGAGGAATGGAATAGAACAACAGCAAAGAAAATGCCCATCAGCCATAATGAGAAGATGCTCACCCTCAACCCAGCTGATGTCCAGAGGGCACTGCACAAAGTTAACTTGAGAAAAGCAGCTGGGCCTGGCAACATCCTAGGGTGTTTGCTTAGGGACTGCGCAGTGCAACTAACAATTGTCGTCACAGATATCTTCAGTAACTCTCTGAGTCAGCAAGTAGTTCTGAAATGCTTCCAGGATACAACAATCATTCCATTACTGAAGAATTCTCCACCATATTGCCTAAATTACTACCGCCCTGTAGCCCTCAGCTCCACAGTGATGAAGTGTTTTGAAAGGCTGGTCAAGGATGCCATAATATCTGGGCTGTCGGCTGATCTTGACCCTCTGTAGTTTGCTTACTGAGCAAACCGCTCTACTGCAGATGCCATCTCTCTAGCACTCCATCTATCACTGGAACACCATGAGAATAAAAACGCCTATGTGAGGGTACTATTCATTGACTTCAGCTCTGCTTTTAACGCGGTCATCTGTCTTCATTTAGTAATGAAGCTGCTCCAACTACCACTTTGTAACTGGAGTCTTGACTTTCTCAAAGACAGACCTCAGAAAGTATGCGCAGGAAATAACTCCTCAGATAGCATCACTCTAAACACTGGAGTTCCACAAGGTTGTGTACTAAGTCCCTTGCTGTTCACCCTGTTAACACATGATTATACAGCCAGGTACAATACAAATCATATCATCAGGTTTGCTGATGACACAACAGTGGTGGGCCTTATCAGTAATGATGATGAAACAGTGTATAGAGATGAGGTGGAATAACTGATTACCTGGTGTGGAAATAACAACTTGGCACTAAATGTGAACAAGACAAAAGAGATAATTGTGGACTAAAGGAAAAATCACAAGGAACATTCTCCCCTCACTATCAATGGGGAAACAGTGGAAAAAGTGAAAAGCAGGAATTTTCTGGGAGTGAACATCGATGTCTTGGAACACAAATACAGATGCTATAGTCAAAGTGCACCAGCGATTGTACATTTTAAGAAGGCTGAGGAGAGTGAATCTTCCATCAACAGTTCTCACTACCTTCTGTAGAGGTACTGTAAAAAGCATCCTGACGAACAACCTCGTAGTATGGTATGGAAGGTGCTCTACCTCTCTGAGTGCAAATCCCTCCAGACAGTGATGAAGACAACCAAGAGGATCATTAAGACCACCTTATCTCCTATCTATGACTTGTACTTATCCAGATGTCTCAGCAGGGCCAGAGGAATAATTAAAGACTGCACTCACCCTGCTTACAGACTGTTCCTGCATCTATCATCCAGAAAGTGCTTATGAAGCATATGTTACAGAACTATGAGATTCAGGAACAGCTTCTTCCCTAATGTCATCAGGCTGCTGAACTCTAGTAACCACTACACTCCATGATGTCCACCTGGGTCAGTAGAAACTGTCTCAAATTGGGCATTAACCTGGTTACCAGTCTCATCTAATACTTAGTGCAATATTCACCATGACTAACTTTTGGCCATCTAGGTCAGTAACAGTGCAGTAAATTCTCTCTTCTTTCAGTGCAATACATGTTGCAAATTCATAAATTAACCATAGTGCAATACTTTAATGTTCACAATGCAATACTCAAATGTCACTTTCTGTTCAAGGATCAATGCAATGTCTTAACCAAGCACCTGTGCAATGCTAATGTCTTATGCAAGTAAGTGTTCATTTTGTAAAGTATTAAAATGTGTTTCTAATTATGTGCAATATTAGTCTGTCTACCTGCATATCCGTGATGTTATATGCTAGGTTTTATATGTATAAATGTCTGTGAAAATAGTCTATATGTTGTCTGCACATTGAGTCCAGAGACACAGAATTTCGTTTAGTTTTTGCACTTCTGTGATTGATTTCTGAATGAAAATAAAGTTTACTTTGACTTTTGACTTTGACACCACATCTCCAGCATAGATGCTGGACACAGTCTTTATGCCTGTGGATACACAGACTACCCAGACAACAGAAAGAGGACAGATTGATGGGGATACTATCAATCAGGGAAGTGTGTTGGCCCCCAGCAGACAGATATCTGAATCTGCCCCTAGTTCTCATGGGCAGAGAGGTCCATTTGGTAATGGTGTTCGCTGGAGACATGGTTACTACCCTCCCCGTTGAGGTTGGTGTGTCAGTCGCCACAGTCCAATGTATGTGCTGGAACAGTGTGGTGGCACAGGCTAGTGCCACCACAGCCATGGCAGAGATAGTGAGGGTGATCCAGGGTGTGCATGCTGACCTATGGGAGTGCATGTCCTTATGTTTGATTCTTTAGATAGGATGAATCACACAATGGATCATGTAGTATCCTGTCTGGCTCACCTGCCAGAAGTTAGTGGCCAACCTCAGAGATAGTCATTTGTTGCATCCTGTTAGCTGTGGTTGCAGCAGATAACTGCCTCTGAGGTTGGCTGTGGATGTGCTAGATCCTGTTCCTGCAGTGGCATCACTTCCACAGTGACATCTGTTGTGGAGGTGTCTACTCCCAAGAGAGGCTGCCCCCATTGTCATGGCTGATGCCATGCTGGCACATCTCCTAACAGACATTGCTTGAGGTCTTTCAGCACACCAGCATCTAGTCAGGGTTGTGGTACAGCTAGTGCAACTGCTGGCAGAGCCGATTCTCACTGGCAGGTGCATGCATAAAATGCTGATCCCCCAGCCATTTATGCCTTGGACCTTTCCAGTAGGTTGAGCCCCAGCACTGCACCAGCCACTGAGACTGGGTTCCTGCAGACTCACAGCCCCAGTGTATCAGACACAACCACTTACTCCATCCCTTCTCAGCATCACATCCCCAAAAAACAGTTCAGGCATTTCACATAGAACTTTTTATGTGTATATTCCTTAGCTGTCACAAAATTACCTGTGAAAGACATACACTCTTGTACTCCCCTTTCCACCTGTGTAAATGATTACAACTGTGCCCTGCCCTTTTTACATTGTCACTTACTTTGTCCATGACTGATGAAAAGCATGGGTAAGCACAGCATGGTGTTGGTTTTTGCATTCATCATTTTCACTATAGTGTGTCTGCTTAACTCTTGTTTACTAAGTTGTGAAGCTATTTGTAATCTGTAGCCTCTTTCCTAGTGTTATGGCATACTGTGCCTACCTCTGTCTGGCATGACCATCCCCTGCTCTTACTCCTCAGCTGACTCAGCCTCCACTGCCTGTTGTGCTGGGAATTGCTGGCCCTGCAGGAACCCACCTTGCTGTAACTTTTTCCCCAGGTATAATATTATGTAAAATTGCACACATAAGTCAGTATTTTTTTTACACAGGCAGTATTTTGACAGATGTGGTAGAGTCATACTATGTGGCACCACCAGATGACAAGAGATAGCACAAGCTTGCCTTCAACAGCCCAACTCCATACTCAATAATGTTTCTGGTTTACAATAGCATGGTTGTACCCGTGGTCTGTTTTTGTGTGGATTTCTTATGGTGTCTTGAGCCTGAACTCCAGGGCATGTCCGGCATTGCCAAGAAGATCGCCCTGTGAGAAGTCACCCCTTGCCATATGTAGGTGTTGTGAAAACTGTCGGGGTAGCCTGCACACACATCAGCCTGTGCATTACAGCTCACATAGCAGTTGATGGAGTGCTATCCTGTGCAGTTCACGTACCTCCATCTCAGCTTACCAGCTGAGGCCTTTATTTCAGTATGGGTACAGTCTATAGCCCCAGTATCTCAGGAAAATGTACTGTATCATAAAACTCCTGCATGGTGTTGTCTCTCCTTTGGAGTACATAGGAACCACATATGCTCCCTACATGTTGAAGCATGGCATTGAGGAACTGATGGAGTATCCTCAAGGCAAAGGTCTGAAATACTCCCACTGTGTCCTTAGTAGTTCACTGAAAGGTCCCTGTAGTTAATATATGTGAAGCCACACATACCTTGATATCTACTCAGATGTATGTAAAGCAACACATAACTTGATATCCACTCAGATAGGTACTTCATGACTTCCACAAGACTGTAGGCAAGGTCAACGCATTTTCACAATTTGTTTGATGGTGTCCCTATCAACATGGTACCAGTCCAAAGTGTTGGTGGTGTGGAGGCCATGAAATGTTGAGTGGTCAGATGATCCTGCACCTCTGCAGGCCACACATAGTAGCTGCAATGAGAGACTCCTCTAGATGCACATTTGCTGTGGCTGCAGCAGACCCTAATGTAATTCCGCAACTTACTGTGTCTCAACAGGGGCAAACAGCTAAATTCATAAATACTGCAGCTGCAGGTCCACTGCATGGCATTTAAACATTTCTGAATTGCTTTGCCATCTTCTCTTGCCTCATTATCATATGTGGCACCTCATTTTACAGTAATTAGCATATAACATAACTGACCACATTATTTGAGCTAGCCACATTGTATAACCTGGTTTTCTGACTTTCACACACCCTGTGTATGGCCCCTTGTCATGCATATTCTCTTAGCACTGTGCAGTAAAGTTTCTAAATCTGGCCTGTTGTCTTTATCAGAATACAACAAATCCATAGATAAAAGTCAGAGCAGTCAGTTTTATAATGCTAAAATGACATAGAGACAGGGTATGAGAATGATCTGATGTTCCCTTCATATATTCACAGAGAACAGCTGCAGAGGTGTGCAGCATGGATGACTGAGCAGTATAAAGGCTAATGGAACACAGAGACAGTCAGCTTCTGAGTCTAATGTGCATATTAAGGGTCAGTGTGCATAAACGCATGATTGTAAAATCGGGAAGTTACTGTGTCAAACAGGTACTATAAAAAGTGTCTGAGATGGGCATTTCACTCCAAAAACAGAAACAAAAATTGCAGTGCACTGAACATGTGATTATAGAGTCCAGATGGCATTCAACAAAAAACTGTAGATTTCATGACGGCTTAAGTTGTCTTCACAATGAAAATCACCTGCAGATTTTTTTGAAGCTTTACCACTATTTCATGCTCCAAGAAGAAAACCAGTTGTTCTCAGAACTATAATTAAACATATGCTGATGCTCTTGGAAGCTATGAGATTTGCAGTCAAATAGAAAGAACCAGAAAAGTGGGTGAATAGCATGGTTATAGTTGTGAAACAGGACACATTAAGGATATGTAAAGGACCTGAATAAGTAGAACAAAAGGGATCTTAATATGCTTCAAATGATTGAAAAAATGACAGTTCATAGGTGTGTACTAGGCTAATGGCCCTGGAGCCTTTACAAGCGTAGCTCATAGTATTACCCTGGCATCGTGCCACCCGACCTTAGTTCCCAGTACCTCTGTCAAGTAGAGTCACTGGAGTGATCCCCAGGGTGAATTTTCTATTTCCCATCCACTCATCAAGATTTCTTTTGAAGAGGGCCAGTAAGGTGCTCTGCTTGACATGTATGGGAAGTCTATTCCATAGCATGGGCAGCCTCTGGGTTATGAACCTGTCCCTCCAGCATGTTCTATTGATTGTGGTAATGTGGTTGAGGTCTTTGGAGCATGTAGTGCAGAGAGATTGGGATTTCTTTAGATGTAGCATTTCTAACAGAGCTGGGTTAGACATGGCTTTGTAAGTCAAGCAGAGATCGCCTCTAAGTAGGCAATATGAGACAGAGAAGAGTTGGAGTTTTTTTAATCTGTCCATATAGGACAAGAGTTTAAGGTCTAGGATCCTATTTGTGAGGTACTTTTGCGGCCTCTCCAGTTGTTGTAGGTGTCTAGTGAGGTACATGCCAAATGGGGTATTGTACTCAATGACTGGCCTAATGAGGGAAGAGTAGAGAGAGACAATGGCCTCTTTCTTCCTGGATGCAAAACCCTTAGTAATGAGATGTGCCACAGGGAAGGATTTTCTGACCACAGTGTCAATGTGGTGGTCAAAAGAGAGGCTGCTGTCAACCTGTGTTCCCAGATCTCTTATAACGCCTTCTGTAATCAGTGGACTACCATTGATGTGGTAATTCATGGGAACTGAGTTTTTCCCAAAGGAGATGATGACACATTTTTTGGCATTGAGCTTAAGGCCATGGTTCTTACACCAGTCATTGGTCTCAGTGAGGCTTTTCTGCAGGATGTCACTATCACTTGTGGAGGTAATAATAGCTCCCAACTTGCAATTGTCTGTGAACTGTGTCAGCCAGAGTCTCTTCATGTTGGCCTGGACTTCAGAGAAATGGATACCAAACAGGAGGGGACCCAGGACCGAACCCTGGGAGTCTCACTTTGTATTGCAGTTCCTGTTTGTATTACACTAACAACTTTAATTTCTTCATAAACTGGCTAAAATTTCTCTAAATATTAAATCATTGTTATATAACTTGTATTGGTTCTTAATCAATGTTTTCATATTATGTCTAATTTGGTATAATTATTTAAACTGTGTTTATTCTAGAATTATTTTTAAAGATTTTACAATTATTGTTCTTAAAATGCATTGTAATACTTTGGAGCTTTTCTCACAGGGCCTCCCTGAAAAGTGGGCTCCTACCCAGTTGGACTTTCTTGGTTATCAAATGTCAACAATTAATTAATAAATAAATTAATTAATTAATAAACAGATAAATAAATAAATAAAATAGCTTAGAACAAGCCTCAACTAGTTTAATCTACCAGAAACCCTGGCTAGCACCAGGCCATAAGAAGAACAGCAGAGACCTCCAAAGCAGAAACGCGCTCGACCACCAAAACACAACACTAATCATGAGACACATAACTCTCCTAAACAGTGTGCCACTCAACCATAGCCCCTAAGGCAAAACAGCATGCCCAACACACTAGTCATAGGTGACTTGACAGTGAAGCACACTGATGTCCCACTCACTAGGATGAATAAGGAAAAAGTAACACTCAGCTGCCTGTCAGGTGCCAGGTTCTGCCACATAACCCACTCACTCAGGTCCCTCAACAACAGGTAAAAATATGACTCTGTCATTGTACATGTGGTTGTGAATGACCTGAGACGTACCTCCCTGGACTACATGAAAAGAGACATGGAGGAGCTCTCAGATTATGTAGCCCAGGCAGGTATGACCCTAGCCCTAAGCAGCCTCCTACCATCATCCAGAATGATACCACCCCTATAGTCCCTTTTTTAGGCAGTGTTCCAAAGACCAAATTACCACCGTAACAGCTACAAACAAATGCAATCCGAGGGTCATGCTGTTCAACGTTAGAAGTCTAAATCTCAAAATGCACTCGCTCAAAGCACTCCTTAAAATGGAGAACATCGACATTTGTGCTGTAACAGAGACCTGGTTCAAGGCAGCAGAAAGCACCAAAGCTCCAAAGGTGGTGGTGTTTCCATATTCATAAAGGATGCACACACCTCCAGACTGGTAGCCCAACATAACACATTAGAGATATTTCAGGTGCAGCTAACATTGGGTAAGACAGCAATTCAGGTCGTAGCCTGCAATAGGTCCCCAACCATGTCCCAAGACTCACACTCCATGTTCCTAAGCACCCTAGAGAATATCAGGGTCCAACCTAACACTCTCATACTGGGCGACTTCAACTACCCCTTCATTATCTGGGAAAACTACTCATGTACCAATTCACTTGCTAACGTTTCCTGGAATTCATTAAGGGTGACTGTTGCTCTATACCAATAGTCAACTCCTCCCTGGTTAGGTCCGACCACAAACTAATCACCTTGGAAATCCACCCCCCAGCAAAGGTAACCACCATGAAAAACTTCTCCAAAGCTAATTTTGGGCTCCTAAAACCAGAGGTGGTTAACTTCATGGCACCCATGCAATTACAGAACAGCTGCATGACCACTGAATCATATACTAATGCCCTGTACGAACACGTACACAAATGCATGGATCTCACCATACCCAATAGAACCAAGACGCTCTCCTCCAAAAAAAGGAAGCCAATCTGGTGGTCCCCTGCCATAAACACACTCTACAACAGAAGGAGGAAACTGATGCAGAATAAGGTGAAGTCCCAAGACTGGAAAAGTGGATGGGAAATTGAAAATTCACCCCAGGGAACACTCCAGTGGCTCTGCTTGACAGAGGCACTGGGAACTAATTTCGGGTGGCACGATGCCAGGGTAATCCTATGGGCTAGGCTTGTAAAGGCTCCAGGGCCATTAGTCTAGTACACATCTATGAACCAGGCAGTCTTATTGTATATTTAGAGAGAAAGCCAAGGGAGAGAAATTGATAGAAGTAAGAAAGTGAATGAAGAAGGGAGATTAAGGAGGTGTAAGGTATGAATAGGGACTTGTCCACGTTTAGGGATATAGTTTATCCTGGTGTTGAGTAGGAACAGTGCCAGCTTTTGGCCAAGAAGTTCTTCTGAATGGTTTTGAGTGATGAGAGGAAATTAATTCACCTGATGGAGAGAAATAAGGAATTCCAGGCCTTAGCAACATGGTAGGAGTACAGACAATGCCAAGCAGATCTGATAATTTTGTGGGCAGAGAGGAGTTTTTGGTCTTGCATAATAATGACCAACTTGGAGCATAGTTGCATAGTCTGTTATTTAGTGCTGGACAAGCGGATAGATTCTGGATAATTTTATAGATGGTAAGAAGCTGTATATATGTTAGTTGATGGGGTAGTTTTAACCAATTGAGTCCTTTTAGTGCTGTACAGGGTTCTGAAAGTGGATATTTGCTGCAAATTTAACAGCTTTGTTATGACATTGTTCAAGTTTTTATTTTTGTGATATCTAAAGTTTATTAAGGATGGGAGCACCATAAAGAAGTGTGGGGAGTTGATAAATAGTGGCAATTGTAGCTATATTTGCGTAGGTGAGACAGTTTTTCACTCTAAAACATCCCTAGTATTTGATGAATTTTTTTCCTTATGCAATTTTGTATATGCAGGTTGAATTTAAGATTATCATCAATTTGGTCAAATTTAGGATAATCCATCCCTAATTATTTACTATGAGAAGTGACTTCAGTGTTTGTATTATCAAGAGAAAGGACTTACATTTTTTTTCATGAGAGAGGGATTTAGGGAAAAGTAGTAGCTTGTTTTTTTTTTTTTTTTTTTTTTTTTTAAGGTTGAACATGAATTATGAATTATAAAGCCAATTTTCAGTTGCTGCTAAAGTTTCCTGAGTAATTTTTTAGAGGTGTGACACATTGTCAGATGTGCAAATGAATGTGGTGTCATATGAGTATTATATTAGGGGAGGTCTGTTTTGTAGATGTGTGGAGGGTGTTGGGGAGAATGTTAAAGAGGAGGGGACCAAGGATAGAGCCTTGTAGTACACTAGTGGTGACTGGGAAGTTTGGAGAGAGGGCAGAATGCCATTTTACTGACTAATACCTATTGGATAGGTAGCTTTTGAACTGTGTAAGGGTGGGCTGAGAGAGAACTAATGAGCGCATTTGAAGTAGAAGCTTGCTGTGACAAACTATGTTGAACATTTTAAAGAAGTCTAGAAATAAGGAGGAAACTAGTTTTCCATTATCTCTAGCTTTATTGACAGCATCTATATAGGTTAGAAGGGCAGTGTTATTACTATGGGAAGGACTGAAGCAATGTTGGGTGGAGGATAGGAGTTCTTCCTGCAGAAGATACTTTAACTATTGTTTTTGATTACATTTTTCAAGTATTTTGTGGGATGAGATTGCTGTTGGTCTAAAGTTACTAATGGCCGTTGAATTTCCTTTGTGCAGAGGGATAATGTATGACTTTTTCCAGAGAGAGGGAACATGTGATTCCTGAACTTGACCTCTTTATAAGGACTGAGACACAGTCGGCAAGACTGTTGGCTGCTATTTTAAGGTATTTACATGGAAGATTATCAGCTGAAGTAGAACATGGTCTGAGTTTGTTTAAGAATAGTTTTATGTAGTATGTGGGCACAGGTTTGAAGATGAAAGTGGATGTGGTGATATGTGGCTGCTGGGCAGGGTTAGGATTACATGTTGGAGAATCGTTAGTTAGAGATGCTATATTGTCTGTGAAATAAGAGTTGAATTGTATTGTGCTTTGAAGTGATGAGTTATTGGGAAAGGGGTTAGGGTTGAATTTATGACCGGAATGCAAGATTTCTTTAATGGCTGTCCATAATTTTTTAGGGTTATGTTTACTATTATTCTTAAAGTTATTATAGTATAGTTTTTTTGTCTTCATTAATTTGCTATTTAATACAATTGAGAAGCATTCTGAAGTTTTCAAGATTTTGTGGTGGTTTATATTTGCCATGCTTTTTCTCTATTCTGCATTAGCTTTCTACTGTTTTTTGATAGCTAAATTACATCATTTGTTTTTAGTCACTTCCTTCTAGGAGGTGCAAGGCTATTTAGGATAGTCAGGAAAGTTGTATTGAATTAATTTACAGAATCATCTAAGGGGAGGATTTTTAGGAAGTTCCAGTTAATAGGTTAGTAATAAACATTTTTGGGTTAAAATTGGAAAGGTTTTGTATCGTTTTATAAACATGATGTTTGTGGATGTGTGAGGTGTCTGGTTGTATAGACTGGGTGATAATCACTGAGACAGTCAGACATTGTATCTGAGGTGGTCTGATACTAGAATCCAGTTAATAGGGAATTTGATATCTTCCTATAATGTGTTTGGCTGTTAATTAGTTGTGTGAAACCAAAAGAGTACATACTAGATGTTAGGGGAGTTACAGTTTATGTCCAACCAATTGATACTCACATGGCCTAGTAATATTATTTCTTGTGGAATTGTTATGGCTATCCAGTGTAGAATATCTTACAGACTAGCTGTATTTTTGCCAGGAGGGATGTAAAGTACAGTAATACATATTTATTAATAATTGTTTAATTGCAAGAAAGTAATAAGAAACTCTGCTGAACTGAATGTTGGTATTGGTTTGTTATACGGGAAAATGTGGTAGTTGTTGGAAATATTAAATTAATGCTGCCACTTTTCCTATTTATACTGTCATTACAAATGATATTATAGCTGGAAGGTGTAATTTTGGGGTCATTTATGCTAGGTTTACGTCAAGTTTCAGTTACAGTGAGACTATCAGGTTTTTGTTGGGTAATCCAGGCATGTAGTTCAGCAATTGTATTTCTTATGCTTCTAACATTTATGGCAGCAAAGGTTAGATTACTGGGGTTGGGGGTTTATCATTGTAGGGTTAGAGAAGTACATGCAAGAGAATTGTCTTGATATTCATTGTGATAGATGGGACTAGGATTAGGGTGAATGTCTCCTGCTAGAAGGATTTTAGTGTATTACTGCAGTGCACCTTTAGAAGATTATGAAGCTATCATTTGGGATCACAACCTCCAGAAGTATTCCAGTGAGCAGTAGCAACTATAGTTGAAGGGCTAGACTGAGTAGACAACAGAATTGATGAGGCGTTATCAAGCAGCAGTATGATATGCATCCAGTAAGACTGCTGACTAGACCAACAGCTAAAGGTTTAAAGCGTAATAGGAACAAATGCCAGATCTTTGTAACATTTCTAAATGCATGGATCATAGCTTACTGTGCTAATAGACCCAGAGCCTTTTTAAGCCCAGCTATTCATGCATCAGTTTTCTAAATTTAATAATATCTTCATAGACTAGAATGGTTTTGGTATATGCCTGTGCTTTAGGGCATCTATAGGTTACCCTGTCCATAAGGGATAAAAGTGACAAGCCAGGTGTGAATTTGGAATTTCCCATCCATTGGTCTAAATTGCATTTAATACGATTAGGGAAGAGCTCTGCTTCATATGAATGACGAGTCTGTTCCAGAGAAGGTGTAATCTCTGAGACACATACCTGCTCTCCAATATGTTTTGTTTATGTCACAGACAAGGTTTAATGCATTTCCTAGGTATGACACAGTAGTTGTCTAAGTTTATTGACAAATTCTCATATGTCAATGTACCATTCAGGGTGTAGCTAGAGAATCATGTACCATAGTTTTGTCACTGAAAGAAGAAAGAAGCTCTAAGATGCTGAAGCATTTAATTATAATATATATGTGATATGTTTAACCTACAGTTCTGTAACTAGTTACAAGTGTACATGCTCTTGTAGCAAAGTTTTTGCAAGAGACAGACTGATAGCTATTGGATGTAGAGAACTAACAAATGCACAAATAGAACAAGAGATGCTGACCTTAGTCTTTGGTTGTCAAAAGATTCACACTCATATCTGTGATAGTAGGATTGTAGCTCAAGCTAAGATAAACCATAAAACTGAAAAGAATTTTCAAATAAATATACACATTTCACATGTGACATCTCTTCTTCAACTAACTTTACTATTATCGTGCAAACAATCTTGTTTCTATTTTCCTATTTCCCAACTTCCAGCTAACATTTACCATCATTCCCAACAACATTTCTCCCTCCCATATTGCTTTGCATTATATCCATTCATGCTCAAACCCCTCCCCAGCAGTAGTTATCCATTATTCTACATTTCAGCTTCTACTTTCTCAAGCAAACCCCCACTACTTTCTGTCTTAACTACATCCTTATACTCTTATCATTTCAAGCCCCTCTATTTCTTACATTTCAGATACATAACAGAAGATACCAGGACATCCTAACTCCATTCCTTCATAGAAACTACTTCATTCCTTTTGCCAGCTTTCAGACTTTACCACCACTAAATACCCTACAGCCTTAAAACTTCTTGCTGCCTTCTTCATTCCTACATCCCCACTACCTGCCATCAATAAAATACAGATCCCTTTACTTAATCATATTACTCTTTAGCTTATCCTGTATTCTTCTTCTCCTACTGAGAAATCTGCTATCCTACTTGACTCAATAATAGCTCTCAACATATCTCCAACTCAGTCTCAAACAACTACCCATACTTCCTCCCTAAACTCTCCACATATCACACCAAACCTGTTTAATTGATGCCTGTCACCTATACCCCAAATATAGACTGATTAACTCCATTTAAACTGAAAATAAAATTAAGTGGACAAATACACTCCAAAAAATAAATGATACATCAATATAGTAAAATCTTTCTAGGAGGAGACATTCTCCCCAATCTTGGCCTCGCATATCACAACCAACATCATGACAATTCCCTTCCACACACTACTGTAACCCCACAACAGTCTACTCCCCATCTCAGTAATTTAACTTTGCTGCCATATATTTTAGAAGCATGAGAAATAAAACTACTGAACTATGTCTGGATTACTCAACAGAAGCCTGATATTATCCTTATAACTGTGGTGGTGCTGCGGTAGCGTTGTCACCTCACAGTAAGATGTTGTCCTGTTCGATTCTCAGCTAGAGCGTCTTCTGTGTGGAGACATGCATGAATGGGCATACCTTCGTTGAAGGTTGTGCGTCAGGGCTGGCAACTTGGCACGTAAAAATCTACTGCCAATCATTAGTGGACCAGAATTTCGCTGTGGTGACCCCTTACCGGGAAAAGCCAAAAGACACAACAACAACTGAAACTTATCTTAAACCCAGCATAAACAATTCCAAAATTACACCCCTACCTCTAATATCATCAGTAATGAATGTATAAAGAGTAAAGGTGGTAGTATTGCTCTAATTTTTCCCCACAAGTAACACATTCCCCCCCTACAACTAACTAATACCAAAATTCAGGTCAGCAGAGCTTCTTATTACTTTCCTGAAAATAAACAAATATAAACAAATGTGTATAAATGTCCTTTACATCCCTCCTGGCTACAATACAGCTATACTGGAAGATATCCTATATTGGATATCCATAACAATTCAACATGGAAAAAATACTACTAGTTGATGTCAGTATCATTTGGTTGGACATAAACACTAACTGTCCTACATGGTCTCTCACAACTAATTAATAGACACACACATTATAGCAAGACATCAAATTCCTTATTAACATGGATCCTTGTATCACACCCTAACAAATTCACTACCACAGGTACAAAACAATGTCAGACTCAGTCAGTGACCATCTCCCAATCTGTACAGCCAGACATCTCACACATTCACTCAAACAGAATGTTTATAAATTAACACGCAGCCTATCCAAGTTTATCCCTAAGTTATTTATTACTACCCTATAATCTATTAACTGCAACATCCCAAAAATACTCCCCTTAGATGATATTGTAAATGAATTCAATACAGTTTTCTTAAATAGCCTTGCTTCCCCTAGAAGGAAGCAAATAAAACAAATAAAGTGTGGCTATCCAAAACAACTAGAATGCTGATGCAGGATAGAGAAAAAGTGTGTAAAGAATGGCAAAAATATAAAACATCACAATATCTCAAAAACTTCAGAATGCTCTGTAACCACACTAAAAAGCAAATAAATGAAGACAAAAACTATACTATAACAACTTTCAGAACCATGGTAAACACAGTCCTAACAAAATTCTGGTCAGCCACTAAAGAAGTCCTACATCCTGGCCAAAAATTCAACCCTAACCCCTCATCCAATAACTCACTGCTCAAAAACTACAATGGAATTCAACTCTTATTTCATAGATAGTTTACCGTCCCTAACCAATGACACCCCAACATCTAATCGCAAGCCTGTCCAACAGTCATATGTCATCACATCCACTTTCACCTTCAAACCTTTGTCCACATCTCCTATATAAAACTACTCTTAAACTCAAACTATGCACTACTTCAGCTGATGACCTTCCAAGTTATATCTTAAACTAGTATCCAATAGCATTGTCTTTCTTGTCTCAGTCCTTATAAATAGGTTGTCCAGGAATACCACATTTTCTCTCCCTCTGGAAAAAAAAATGCACATTATCCCTCTACATAATGCAGGAAATTCAACAGACATCACTAACTTTAGACCTATACCAATCTTACCCCCCCCCCCTTTCTACACATCTTCACAACAGCCCTCCCTAATACAATACACAGATGACTCCACATGTATGTACATCAGACAACCAGGCACAGCTCAAAAAAATATCCAGGAAGCTTTAACAGCCATTGAAACATGACTTAGTAACTCACAACTCATGCTCAACCCTAAAAAACAACTTCTTGCCCCAGATTTCATTCCTATGAAACAAAAAAAAAAAAAATGTAAAATCCTATTTCTTAATAATACAACCATTGAAGTAACTTTTCATAGCAAATTATTAGGGATGATAGATAATTTTATATACAAAATTCTATAAAAAAAATCCCCAAAAACAAGGGATGCTTTGAAAGCCAACAAGTTTCTCACCAACACAACTAAAACTACACTTGCTACTGTTTAATTTATCCCCTAACTACTTAATGCCACTCCCATCCTTTCTAACATCTAGAGATCACAAAAAGCAAAGCCTTTTATTTGGTCTCTGAGCATATCCAAACAATCCTGTCTTGGTTTGTGATTTACTGTGAAGTTGACTGGTAAGAGAAGTTTTATTTGAATTTACATTGTATTTGTTATCACTGTTATACACTGTTTGTAGATAGGAAGGGACTGCTTGTTAAGATTTACTTTTATTCATATTTTGTTGTTTTACCTTTAATTTCACTGTTGGTTGTTAGAAAGGCATAGGTTTTAGGCAGGCAAGTTCTAGCCGCCCCAAGGGGCCTAGACAGTTATATATTTACACAGACTGCAGAGAGGAAAATCCTGAGTATATCTAAACAATCCTATCTTGGTTTGTGATTTATTTAGCTTTTCTGTTAAAAAGAAGCGCAACTGCTAGCGATAGTGACAGAGATAGGAATCATAGCCATTGTCTGGTTTGTAGAACTTGTATGGTTAGAACAACTTTACTGCACTTTATTATTTTGTTATATATTGCTGATGTGATTTTTGTCATATATGCTGATTTAAGTTCTCTTTGAATTCTGTGGATACTGATTTTGATTATTCTTTTCTTTTGCAATATTTTATTCATTTGAAACTGAATATGGATTCTTTAAATGAGTATACAATTAAAGGACCACTACGGGCAAACAATGAAAAAACATATATTTTTTATCTTGCCATGATTTACTGCACTTCCTAAAGCTGCCTGCAGCAAAATAAGTGCTCTTTCCTAATTTTATTTTTTTTTACTCTTGTCTGCCCTCATGGGGGTAGACATTGTGATTCCTTTGGAAAGCTAAATCTGTCTCAATGTATAGACTGTGAGAACAAATAGCCCTATCATTTGTTGTCAGACTAGACTTCCATTCACTTAGAATGGACCACCTGAAAAAAATGCCAAGTTTGAGAGTCTGCAGCTCATGTGTCATTGACTGGTATGTGCTGAGTTTTACAAATGTTGTTCCTACTGATGTACTACACATTCTCTGAAAGAAACTTGCAAAAGTGTCAACAAATTACTGAGATAAAAAAGACTTTTCACAAGGAGCAGTTTTGCAAGTTTCAGTTCCTGGCCAAGTTACTTCTCCCATCTCCCCTCCTTCAATGGGCTACAGTCTCACATTTCCAGCTTTACTAGATTCAGCTATTTAGTCAACTTTGCATGACAATAGACATCAAAAAAATCACAGCCTGATGTGCCACTAAAACTGTTCCCTTATATGTCTCTTCACTTCTGAATAGCATTTCCCCAGGAATAAAAAAAAAAAAAAGCACACACATCAGTCCAGAGTTTGGGCCAATCTATCCATTTCTTAATGTGCACAGTAAAACATTCAGTTTATAATGCGTTCTGGCTGCTGACATGGTTATCTTTACATAGTTATTCTCTTATAGCATAACCTGAACTTATGGTATTCAATGCCAAGCTTTACAACAGTTCTCAGTTTCTTAACAATGACTTCTCAAGCCTCTGATGTGACCCAGTCCTTTGTCAGTATACTGTAAATACATAGATTAATACAAATATTTGTGCACATATGACATGTACAGTAATACACACATACCATCATTAAAACGAGATAAATGCAATATAAATCATGTCAATATAGTTATGCTTTCTAGTTTATGACCCTGTTTGTCTATGGAAACTTCTTTTTGAATTTATGTTCAATAGGACAATCAAAGAAGGAACCATCCCAGATATCTGGAAGGTCTCTCATATCTTCCACCCCAGAACTTATCTCTCTCACCCAAAAAGTGTTTACCTCCTCACACAAACTGCATCCTTACACTTCTCTCAGGTAGATTTTTCTTTCTTTTTCAGTGTTCATTTCTACTATAAATGCTGTCTCTTATCTATCAACTATACTCTTATCTACATTCTATTACTAACTTTCTTGTTTTCTACTAGAAATACTGTCACTTATCTATCAACTATACTCTTCTCTACATACTATTGAAAACTTTTAAACAAACTCCTTAATCTCTGCTGTATCATACTACACATTCCAGTATTTCTGTATCAGCTATATCTCCTATTACCTTACTTTCTCATATTGTGGTTTAATGTCTTAAGTATTTTTTGTGCTTGAAATACCCCATGTATTGTGTAATATGCTTATTGTGCTTGTAATAACTTATATATTGTGTTTATATTTTTTACCATGTATTAGATAGCGGAGCTTTTCTCCTCGGGCCTCCACTGAAAATGGACATGTATCCAGTTGGACTAGCCCGGTTAACAAATGTAAAATAAAAAATAAAAATTATCCCACTTCACAAAGGTGGAAACTCCATTGACTATTCTAACTATAGACCTATTGCTCTCCTCTCACCTTTGGCTAAAATTATGGAGAAATGTATCCACCATCAACTTGTACAATATCTCTCTCTTCACAACATAATAGCAAACTGTCAACATGGCTTTAGACCGCATCACAGTACTACTACTGCCTTGCTTTCCTTTGTAGACACTATTAATCAGAACCGTAACAACAACTTACTCTCTTCTGCCCTCTTCATTGACCTTTCCAAAGCATTCGATATGGTCAACCACTCTTTATTAATTAATACTCTTGAATCCCTCTCTTTTGATATCCCAGCCATTAAATGGTTTAAATCCTACCTTACAAATAGAAAACAAGCAGTTCTTTGGGATAACCACACTTCTTCTCTTTTGCCCGTTTCTATCGGAGTTCCTCAAGGCTTTATCCTTGGCCCACTTCTCTTTTCCCTCTTCATTAATGATCTTCAAACAATAATCCCTCAAGCAACCTGCATTCAATATGCCGATGATTCTACGCTCATCTGCTCAGCATCTTCCACCCCAGAACTTATCTCTCTCACCCAAAAAGTGTTTAATACCATAGAAACATGGTTCTCCGGTCGATTCCTCTTACTAAATGCTAAAAAAACTAAACTTCTTCTTTTTACCCCCACTTCCAGGACCTCCTCCTTACATTTCACCATCTCCTCCAACAGTGCCACAGTCATCTCACCCGACACTTCAACTAAATTGTTAGGTATTACCATTGACAATAATCTCTCTTTCGATCAACACATTAACAACTCCATAAAACTAGTCAACAGAAAAATAGGATCCTTATATCGAATTAGACCATTTCTTACACCATCTACTAGAACTAGGATTGCTCACTCCCATCTTATTTCTACTCTTCTTTATGCTTCACCCATCTTTACCAACCTCAAAAAAACCAACCTTAACAAACTGGCAACCTGCTACAATAACATTGCCCGCTTCGCTACCGGTAACCCCTACAAAACCCATCACTGTCTTAACTTGAAACTACTAGGCTGGCTAGAGTTTCAGAACTATCTTGCAATCCATCAACTCACTATTGCCCATAAAATACTGTACCAACCAAATAACACCCCTATACTCTCACAACTCATAATCCCCTATAACAATCTCAGCTCTCTCCGCTCTTCTAGTAAACTCTTGACTAGTTCGATAAAATCAAATAACACTGCTGGTGACTCCCTATTCACCAATTCTGTAGGTACAAAATGGAATTTGTTACCTACTAACATAACAAAGATTACATCATTGCTTCTCTTCAAACAAAATATTAAACTGCACTTCCAAAATCACTGGCTTTGTTCCTGTAGTAAACCTGATTAACTTTCCACTAGTACTACTTAACTTTAAAACTATCTCTCTTACTCCTTGTTTGACTCTATTCTTCACTTGGCTTTCTTTTCTCCTCCCACTTCATCCTCCCACTGCTTCTTTACCTGTTAACTGTCTTAACTTGCTCTCTTTTCCACAACTAATCCCTTCCTAATTTTCCCTTATTCTTAGTACTCTACTTTTTCTTACCTCCTATCCTTGTTAACTTTATCTGAGAAGTATTTTTTAACTTGTATAATGATATTTCGGACTGTAATTGTGTGTGGTAGTAATTAACTCATGTAGTAGTAATTTAAATTGAAGAGTTTGCTTGTTTTTTGTTTTTTACAAACTCTTTTACTAATTCTCTTATTTTTTGTATGCTGATTTTTCTGTATGTATTTTACTTCTGTGGAGCTTTTCTCCCCGGGCCGCTACTGAAAATGGAAATATCTCCAGCTAGACTAGCCCGGTCAACAAATGTAAAATAAATAAAATAAAATAAAATGTTCATGCAGTTGTATATTTGTTGTATATTATCTTCTTTAATTGTTTCTCCATATTCTAACCACTATGTATGCTGCATCAATTGTAAAACTCTGATTTTACTCCTTTTATATTTTCTATGCTCTTTGTACAACATAGCTATGTTTGTATAATTTATTTTTATTATTTTTCATAATTGTTTACTATGTACCTGGAGCTTTTCTCCCACAGCCTCTGCTGAAAAAGGTCATCTTGTGTCCAGACGGACTAACCTGGTAAACAAATGGAAAATAAATAAAAAATAAAATATACTAAGAAAATCAATAAAAATACCAAGAAAAATCCAAAACTTAAGAAAAAAAAAACACAGAAGGAAGAAAAATGTTTCCTTGATGCTGTCATGAAAATCCCATTCGCTTATTCAGATATTATGGGCAAACATATATATATATATATATATTATAACATATATATTAGGCAAAACAACGTACCCAACCCACTAGTCGTAGGTGAATCTATAGTCAGGCACACTGATGTCCCACTCACCAGGCTAAACAAGGAGAAGGTTACTGTCTGCTGCCTGTCAGGTGCCAGGATCTGCCACATAACCCATGCACTCAGGTCACTCCACAGCAAGTACAAATATAACTCTGTCATTGTCCATGTTGGTGTGAATGACTTGAGACATGCCTCCCTGAACTACATGAAAAGAGACATGGAAGAGCTCTCTGATCTTGTAGCCCATGGAGGTATGACCCTAGCCCTGAGTAGCATTCTGCCATCACCCCGAATGATACCGCAGTACAAGGACATAAATGATTGACTTCAACAATTGGCTAAGCTTCTGGTGTCATTCTAAGCGGATCCAGTATCTGTCTGCCTGGGACGATATGGTCGACAAACCATGATGCTTTGCCAGAGATGGCCTGCACCTGTCGCCCATGGGATTCCGGATACTGGCTAAGGCTCTTGCAGCCCCTATAGTGCCTTTTTTAGACAAGTTTCAAATGTAACAGGAACAGGCAAGCAAAAACTGAGGGTAATGCTACTCAATGCTAGAAGTCTAAATCTCAAAATGCACTCACTCAATGCACTCCTTAAAATGGAGAACATCGATACCTGTGCAGTGACTGAGACCTGGTTCAAGGCTCCAAATAGAACCCCTGCACTACCAGGCTATAACTCATACCACACTTTTCGGCCATGTAACCTGGACTGGAACATCAAAGGCAGAGGTGTGCCCATATTCATTAAGGATATCCACACCTCCAGGCTAGTTGCTCAGCATAATGCATCCGAGGTTATCCAAGTGCAACTAACTCTGGGCAAAACTGCAATCCAAATTGTAGCTTGCTACAGATCCCCCATCATGCCCCAGCATTCCCACTCCTCTTTTCTTGATATACTGGAAAATATTAGGGTTCAAACACCCTGATAATGGGCGATTTCAACTACCCTACCATTAACTGGGAAAACTACTCGTGTACCAACTCCTTCGCTCAATGCTTTCTAGAATTCATAAACTCCAGTGCCCTGGATCAACTTATCCACACCCCCACCAAGGGCAACAATATCAACTTATCCACACCCCCACCAAGGGCAACAATATCCTAGACCTAGTCATTACCAACATAAATAACCGGTGTTCCACACCCGAAGTCAACTCCTTGTTGGTCAGATCCAACCATAAGCTAATCACCCTAGATATCCACATCCCGCCCCCACCCCCATTAAGGAAACCACGGTAAAAAATTTCTCCATAGCCAACTTCATGCTTCTTAAGACAGAAGTGGCGAACTTCATGACACCCATGCAGATGGACAATACAGTTAGAACTGCTGAATCCTACACAAATGCACTCTATAAGCACTTACATGAGTGCATGGATCATGCTATCCCAAACAGAACCAAGAAGCTATCCTCCAAAATAAGCAAGCCAATCTGGTAGTCCCCTGCCATAAACAAACTGTACAACAGAAGGAAGAAACTGTTGCAAAAGAGAGTAAAATCCCATGAGTGGTTGAGTGGTGGAGCTCCCTTGTCAGCCTCAGTAAGACACTGAGATCCCTTAGAAGAGCCTCCAAAGCTAGCTATGAAAATAAAATCACCACTGATTCTAAGGACAACCACAAAGCATTCTATAGCTATGTCAAGAATCTCAATGCCAACACCCAGATCTGCTCTGAGTTACAGCACAATGGCATGAAAATTACAGAACCAACTAATATTGCCAACATTCTGGCAGATAGGTTCAGTGCTATCTTTACCACCCTCTCACACCCTAAAGGGTCCATATCTATACAGGACGAATGCAGGGTCCCTGTAATCACAACTACACAGGTAAAAGCTGCACTCTCTAAAGCCAAAAACACAGCTTCCATGGGACTGGACAACATTGCAGGCTGCATTTTACATGAACTTCAGAACGAACTGGCTCCCCACCTAAACACCATGTTCAATCATAGCCTCACATCAGGCTTTGTGCCCACTGAATAGTGCATAGCAACAGTTATCCCACTCCACAAAGGGGGAGCCACCACTGATCCCGGGAACTATCGTCCTATTAGCCTGATGAGCTTGGTCTGCAAGGCCATGGAATGTATCATCATGGAACTCATAAACAAAGACATTGGTAACCTCCAAACTCTGAACCCCACCCAGTTCGGGTTTGTGAAAGGCAGATCATGCATCCTGAGCCTAATCGACTTCTCTGAGGCAGTCGATGAGGCTAAGGTGGTTCACACAGCCTATCTTGACCTCGCCAAGGCTTTTTACACCATCCCCCATTCTGGAATTATAGCTAAACTCACTAAACTAGGTATAAATCCCTATGTCACAAGATGAGTTGCCAACTGACTCACTGACAGAACCCACACTGTAAAGGTTGCAGACTCCAAATCTGACATCAAACCAGTGACTGGTAAAGGTTTTTGCAGAGCCTGGCTAC